>NC_084509.1:3090000-3390000 GCF_024500385.1 Phyllopteryx taeniolatus | reverse complement strand
CTCACTTCCCCCTCCCTCCCCCAACCGCACACATATGTATTTGCATGCTACTTGTGTTTGTATGTATAACTCATGTGATATATTTCCTTGTTTTCCATTTACTTTTTGGCTACGCTGAACCTATCTACAATACGTTGTAGCGTACACGTCATGGAAAGATGAAACCCAGCACCCCAGTCTCCGGCGAGACTCGCTCGTCCCACCGAGATAGACAACCATTGCGTGCCGAGACTCAACTTCACATACAGACACTAAGTAAATCACCAGCCATGATCATCAGAAGCAAGACACAGACATTTGCTTTGGCATGCCGACGCTAAGTGAATTACCAGCACCTGGAGGATCAAAGCGGAGACCAAAGAGTTCGCACTAGAATGCTAAATTAATTAACTACCACCACCAGCCAGCCAGGATGATTTCACCAACAAAGGGCTCTCCACCCTGCTGGGTACCGTGCCACTTGGCCAGTAAAGCTGGGAGTTTGAACAGGGCAACATCGACACCCACAGGCGACAGAACGGCACTACAGACGCGGGTTCATGAAACACAGTCTGTACCTGACTTGGCTGGGAGTTAATATTTTAAGAACTTTACATGAACGCCACTAGTGACTGCATTTCTGCAAACTTGAATGTTTGATGTCGAATCTGTTAACAACTGAACCAGATGAAATATTTCACTCCACACCACAGAAATGCAACATTGAAAATAATAGTGATCTCAACAATCACATAACACTTGAAACATGGGCGTGGGACAATCCAACGCGGGAAATTGGTCTTGTTATCCTAAATCCAATAATTAATATTTTATTCCACTGGTTTTAAACCACGAAATAATCCCAAAATGGGAATTTAACACTCAGAGGCGGTCCAGCTCCCCCTTTGGTCTGAAAGGTGGTGGGAAAGGAAGGAGGGCTAAACCACCGCCTTTTGGCTCACTTCAGCCATAAAATGGCCGGAGTTATGCTCTCTGAGGCAGCCTTTGTCTCACCTGACCAAGTTGCCGACGACTGGCCCAGGCAGGACACCCACCTCACCACGAGGTGAGGAGGACACATCGGACCATCCCCGACTGCAGAGCCTCCTGCAAGCGCTCTGAGCTACCCTGTTTGGGGGCCTGAGCTCACCCCGAGGAAAGTTCTTCTCTGCCCTGCCGGTCCTCCAGTTTTAATGCATTACACACCCGTCATTGGGAAGAGGGGAGTGTCGGGCTAGGAAGGACACTCGGCCAGGTATTCCAGCCTGCTCTCTGGCCCGCCATGCTTTTCCCCCGCGGATTTTTAATGCACCATATACATTCGCACATCCTTCGGGGTGCTGGTTGGCCTGGGTGGGGGGGAAAGTTACAGGCCATCATTGCCCCGTGACTGTCTCGCTTCACCCTCACCAGTCATTCAATTTTAATGCATGACACCCCACCCCACACGATCACGCTCCAGGGATAATGGTTGCCAGTCAGGGACCTGGTAACCATAGTAGTAGGGTAGGTGGTGGGTATTCACATTTTTCTTGGCTTGACTCCTGGGGCCTGCGCCTTGTGTTCATTCACTCATAAGGTCCACAGACACGCTATAGGCTTTAATTGCTTTTGTTGGGACCACTAATAATAACACAGGTTATTTTAAGATAGCAACTCACAGGTTCTCACAGGTGTTTACACACTATAAAAAGTATCCCACCGCACCACTCATCAGTAGCACTGCCTTGCTCATTTCCCACATCCTGTCTTGTCGTTCCCTTTCCTGCCCTCTCTCATCTTGTTCTATTGGTTAGTTGTTGCATGTCACCTCCTGTCCATAATAATAATAAGAAGAACATGAGTGGCCTGTTGCCTGTTTCTTCATGATAGGACGGTTGAGAGTAAGAAAGTTGAACACGCTTAATGAGCCACAGTGCAAAATTCCAACACGGACATGCTGTAGCTGTTTCAGCGAAACACTAGCACCAACAGTTCACTAAGAGACAAAGACCGAAGTAGCGAATGAGCACATCGAGCAGGCCTACTGTAGAACAGTACCACCAAGTACCACCTCAAAAAATACTTAGCACTCCAAGTATCACCATCATGACCAACATTAATATACAGTAGCGTAGTAGGCAAAAATGTTTATCAAAAATGAGAGAGGTTTTATTGCTAAAACGTATTTAATATCTACAGTATATCATTATTGTAACCTACTGCGAAATTATGCAGTTTGCACATTAACACTACTTAAATATAGGGGAATAAAAAATAATGAAATAATGATTAATTAAAATGTATTGCACATAAAAGTTAAATAAACATTGGACCTAAAGAAATGTCTCTAAAACAGTTATAAACAATTAAATACAAGTGTATTGTGCTAAAAAGTTAAATACAACTCATTCATTCATTCATTCATTCATTCATCAGAATCAGAATCAGAATCATAATCATCTTTATTTGCCAAGTATGTCCAAAAAACACACAAGGAATTTGTCTCCGGTAGTTGGAGCCGCTCTAGTACGACAACAGACAGTCAATTGATAGAGAACACTTTTGAGACATAAAGACATTGACAAAAAAAAACAGTCACTGAGCAATAAAGGGTTGCTAGTTATCTGGTAATGCCGGTACATTTTATTTTTTGACAATTGTGCAAAAAGATGCAGAGTCCTCTAGCACTTAGAGCAGTTCGAATGACTAATATCTTCCGTTCCGCTTATCCCCATAGTAATCATCTGGTATAAAAGAACATCTTAAAAGTACTCAGTGTCTTTTTTTTGCGCAGAGAAGCATTATAGTTTTCCCAGCGGTACTACAAGTTCCAGAATGTGCTACACAAACAAGACATTTTGGCACAGAGGACAAAATCAGTAAACTCAGAGTGGGGCGCACGCCCTCAAAATTCAATCCATTATATTCAGAATGTAACTTGACCTAACATGGAAAACAGATTAGCAACATTTTTGTGTATAAATAGCATGACTATGGTTTGATTACATGATTATTTGATTGAAATTAAGTTGTAACTTGCTAATTTCTCAATCGATTTTTATGAGGTTTACCTTTTTGTCATTACCAAAGCCCGTGCTATATCTACAGAACATTTGAAAAAATACGCCGAAACAATATTTATACCTGTGAAAAGTTACTCCCAGCTCCCTTGTCATAATTACATGGCGTAGTACGCAACTGTATGCAACACAGGCCACTGGCATCCTTGTTCTTATGTTTTTCATGTCGTTTGCACACATGAAATGGGCTAACAACTTTGACCCTCCTGGCATAGCGTCGCCGTAGGCATGCAGCTCAAAGGTGGTATGTCATATCTACCTATTCATATCTGTGGTCCTATCGTTCCAACAGCGATGAAACAAAAATAGAAAGTAGCAACTAGCAACCTTAGCAACCTACCAAAATTAAAGCTTCAACAGAACTAAACAATTCTGCTCGGGCATCCACATGACTTCCTTTCTGGTTCAGTGGTAATTCCTTTTTTTATATCACTGGTACCTTTCTCTGGTGACATCACAAAAATGCAAATGCTATAGATAAAGGAAAACACTAGTAGACTTAATCCTTAGATTATTATTAAATACAGTTATTTTAACTTAATTGTTTGAACTCCAAGCTTTGTTTGAATTTGGAGTCCTATTTTTTCTCCACATTAAACGCCAAATTGTACAAAACATATATTTGTTTCACGTAATAAGCTAAAGGACTCGCCTGAAATGGGCTGGATGCATGCAAACAAACAACCTGTCATACTCCATGACAATCTTTTTTTGGACCGTCATCCAGCAAACCCACTCTTCACCTGTTGTGTGGCCTGTTGTTTTCTGTAGCGTGATTAGCACATGTAGGAGTCTTGTAATTGGACGCTGCGGTATCCAGTGTTGTACGGCCATTAAAGCTACCTGTACATGCAGGATTTGGCTATGATCCTGCACACAAAACTAATCTGTCATGACACAGACATCTTTTTCGCCTTAAATGTCCAGAATGGCAAAACAAGATCAAAAAGTATGGTCAAAGATTTTGGAATTAAAGTCCAGCCTAAAAATCCCATATTTTTTAGCATGGTTTGAATCGTGTACATCAACAGCATGTCGATATATGGAAAAAGGTTGCTCGGTTTGGAATTAAATGAAATGGCTCAATTTGGGTTAAGTAAGCAAAGATAAGGGCGTAGTCCATTGTACATTGACGAGCTAATACACAAACTGAAAGACTGAAGAAGCATTTTTTTTCTCAACCATGTTTATATATTTGTGAAGTCCCTGAATATACTTGTAGCGGACATGCCACGCAAAAGATGCCACCCGGCAGCCCAGACTCGCACTACCGCTGCTCCCTGCCGAGGTAGACTGTAACTCCAGAGTCACACGCAGACTCTAAACGGATTAACACAATAAACTATCTTCAACAAGACACAGACATTTGCTTTGCCATGCCGACGCTAAGTGAATCACGTCTGCCCGTGACTTCAAAGGGGAGACCCACGGATGGTGGGTTCGCCCCCGAACGCGAAGTTAATTAACTCCCCGTCACTCGAAGGATTGGACCCGCAGCGACGCCCCCACCCTGCTGAAAGCTGCCTCTTGGGAGTTGGAACAGGCAACAGGGACACCCATGGGCGACGGAACGACACTACAGACAGGGGTTCATAAGACAGTCTGTGACTCGACTGGGAGTCAATATTTTAAGAACTTTACATGAACGCCACTAGTGACTGTATTGCTGGAAACTTGAATGTCTAACGTCAAATCTGTTGTTAACTGAACCAGATGGAATGTCTCACCCCACGCCACAAATGTCACATGAAAATAGTAATGTTCTCCACACCACATAACATTTGAAACATTTATTACAGGTATGAAAGAGGATGAGCGTGGACCAATGCAGGGTGAGGAAAATGGTCTCGTTATCTTAAACCCAATAATTAATATTTTATTCCACTGGTTTTAAACCACAAAATCCTAGAATGGAAAAATAACGCCAAAAGGCAGTCCAGCCCCTCGGTGTTCGCGAAGGTGGTAGAAAAGGAGATGGGGGGGGGTGTAAACGCCCACCTCACCCGAGGTGGAAGGACACATCGGACGATCCTCGGCTGCCGCTTCCTGCAAGCGCTTCGAGCCACCCTGCTTGGGGGCCCGAACTCAGTCTGAGAGAACAGAAGCGGGCGCGGGTCCAAACTCAGAGTTTTTCATTCACATTGCTTCCATTCCGTCACACAATAGACATGCTGGCACAAGGACAAAGAGAAAGCTGGTTGAATTCTGTATAGGTGAGCTTGCTGTGTGACATGATAATCAGTATGTCTCATGTTCTTCAAAAGAATGAGAAAATCCCCTTGGGGGAGTGGATGTACAGCCATGCATCTGAGATTTCAAGGGTAGACTGAGTATATTAGGGGAATTCATCTTCTCAGTTATTTCTCTCTTTCATTTAACATCTCCATTGTATTGGCTTCAATCTGCTGACATGAGTGGTGCTGGGAATCCTTGGCATGGCATCATACACCAACACTTTCACATATGCATTAACCTTGGTTGAGGCTAAAATGAAATATTATCCAATAAAGCATCTTCAGATTCCCTGTTCTCCTGTCAGCGTACTGTATATTGTCAGTTGTTAACCAACCATATACTTTATCTGGAACATCTCTCTGATTCTGTCAGATCTCAAAGTCGTTTACCACGCTACAAGTTTCGCTCTCTGCACAACATAATATAGCTACATTAATAAATTACTATTGCTGGGAAAGGGGGCCTACTTGGGATACCAGTGTTACAAACAGAACTGGATGTGAGTTACATTATTAACCCTGGTTAAGTTGATTATACACCTGATTTTGTGATATGATTTGTGGCTGTGACTGTATGTTTTGCTGGTATGTTGATGCACTGATAGTTACGTTGTTTAACAGTGTACTGTATATCTATTGGTTGATTTGCCAACACACTGTGAGATAATTTCTCAAAATTTCTGCCACTGATAGTTTTCACAGCTTGTCTTTGGTCGCAAAACAAATATATATTTAATCTTTGGTCATGCCTCACTGTGAGATGCACAACGTATATTTTTTTATTACCATAGCTGATCCCTCCATGGCATATCTTTTTTCTTGGATGGCCAAAATCTTACAGCCACTAACCCAGTTCATTAGCTATAAGAAATGTGCTCCATGTACAAAGATATTGTAATAGTACTTAGTTATAAATTATTAGACATTCATTCATTTATATATTTAACAATATGTCTGTTTAATTTTGGAACCAATTTACATGAATCACCATTTCATGTCATTACAATAATTTGTCTGAATGAGCTAGACAAAGAGGTAAGGTGTTTATTGTCCTCCCACTTTTTCACTTCTCGGACAAATCAGATATCGCACTCTGCATTTGCCTAAAATACCTCTAATTATATGACTCAATTAGGCTCTCATTTTGAGATTGTGTGACACAAGAATACGGGGCCTAGAAGAAGCCTGGGTAGATCAATTATCCCCGCTCTCACAGCAAAATTCATAAAACACTTGCAAAAAATATATATGTAGTGTAAATGTATGTATGCAGTTATTTATATACGTACATACAATATATACACTGTATTTTGCTCGTAAAAGTGTAAAGAGACATGGCTCATGTCACAGTCCTGTTCCATCAGTTTTCCCTCAAGCTAAACATTTGCCCAAAAGTCACTGGTCTTCTGAAGACGATGATACATTTTCTTGCCAGGAAATGAAAGAGGCTCATTGTTTGTGCCTTCATCTTGCAGCAGAAGATTCCTGTATTACTGAAGTCAATCTCTGACCCATACAAGCGCGGGGCAGCTCGGAAACAAGTTCATGATCTGTTGTTTGTTCATGTATGATGGACACTGGCCTACTCCATTAGTAGCTTTCTGGCTTGGAACAAAATGTGTCTAAGTTGTCCAAAGGGTCATTGCATTATCAAATAATTAATGGAGCTCATAGGCCGTTTTTACAGAATGATCAATTTAGAATATGTGTTAGCTATCGTAATCGATACAGTTTTCCACATGCACAAATGTTGGAAACCAGTATACTCTCAACAGTCCTCAATACTAAGAGTGTTAAAAGGTTATATGCTGCGTGGTGGAGGTGGATTAAGGTTTGATTCACAAAGCCTGGTTCAAGCAAATTCCAAAGTTTTGCTTTCTGGTTTCACAACTGGAATATGCTTCATGGTAGCATAAAGAGAGAGAGAAAAAAAAAACTTATTTTAGGCCACATCAAATGTGGACACAAATCCAATACATATTGGATGTATACAAATGTAGCTGGAACGTAAACACACAGATCGGCTGTATCTGTGCAAGCTTAACGTCATTTAAATACACTAATTACTGATGAATACATACCCACATCTTTCCAAACAACAAAAATATATTTTCAATACTTGTATTATTTACATATTATTATTTACTTCTGTGTTGTCATTGCCCTGTGTTGACACTTTGCTTACATGCAACTTAGGCATCTGCATATGCAGATTGTTTCACGTCTTCCATCACACACAGCCATATTGGATATGTATCACTTGCAATGTACATGTAGAAATTGCATTAAATTGGAATTGGGCATCGAGCATATGACGTCTATTTCCACCAGAGATGCCTGTCTTTGGCCACTGACGCACATTGCCTACAGACAGAGGTTTACTCTTATCACTCTTTTTAGCAAGTGGCACAGGGTTTGTGACATACCATCAATATCTATCCATTTTTTTTTATACTGATTGTCATCATTAGGCTCACGAGTAACCCAGAGGTGACTTCAGGTGAGAAGTGAGGAACACCTTGAACTGGTCAACAGTCAATCGCAAGGCAATTATAGAGAAACAATGATTCATACTCACATTCACACCTATGGGGAATTCTGGGACTTCAGTTAGCCTAATACACATTTTCGGAATGTAGGAGGAAGCTGAAAAAAACCCATGTAGGCATGGGGAGAACATGCATATTCCAAACACAAAGCCACAAGCCGAGATTTGAACCCAGAAGCTCTCATCTGTGAGACGGACGTAGTAAACACTTCCCACCGTGCGGCCTAGCGTAAATGTCGTAAGATTATTTTAAAAAGAGACAAAGAAAATCTGGTATTATCGACGATGCCCCTACCTGTCCCTCAGGAGCCTCAAAGATAAAGGAAGAGTTCAAGACAGATGACCTAGCGAAGAGAGCGATGACAGACTGAAGGACATCACAGGTACAACAAAAAAACTGTGATGAATAGGAGTCATGACTAGTCTCTTCATGGCACAAGAGTGCTCTTGGATACACTTTAAAGCCCTGATTTTACCAAGCACTACTATTTGGTTCAGTTTCTTGCAATATATGTTTTTGGAGCATTGTGGCTCCCAACCGAGATCCAACTTTTCAGCATGATTGTATCGGGGTGTCATTGGTCGTTGTATGGTATACTTCACGTATAGTTCGGCTAAATACTGCTGTACATTGATCGGTTAGCAGAATTATCACTTCCATCTCACAATTGAATGTATCAGAGTGGATTGAGAGGACAATTAAGACACTGTTAAAAGAAAAAATGGTGTAACTGCTGGTAAGCAGGTTGTAACGTTTCTATATAAATAAAAGGGGACTTCCAGGCACTTACTTGGTAGCTCCATTGGGACATATGATTGCATTTCTGATTATCTTGGTTGGTATCATGCATGACTATGACATACAACATACACATTTACAACCTTAACCTTATGTAACCTGAACATAATGAATAGACCTAAATAAATAGAACCCAAGGAAATATGATGGAACAGCAAGTATGAGATGGATAGTCCCATAATTTAGGGTTTCAATGGTTTGGATTAGGGGTGTCAAACTGACGGCCCATGGGCCAAAACGGGCCCATGAGGGGATTCAATCCAGCCCGCAGGATGAATTTGAAAATGAAAAATTACCACTTGGGCTTGGGGAGAATTTTGATAGTTATTATGCTCATGTAGAAAATTGAGTAAAAATAAATTGTAGATCTTCATAAATTGATTTAATGTTACGTGCAATACTATACTTTCAGTTCCAAATTCCTGTGACTTAAAGTTTTGTGCCTTTAAATATAATCACTGCATTCAGGTATTAAGCACACGTAGATGATACATTGAAGCAAAAATTTGAGGTTGTTTATAAAATCATAAAAAATATAAAGCGTTACCCCTCTCTCTCTGTGTCTAGTCAAGTCAGGCTGTTGAGGTAGCATTTGAGGAGAGAGAAGAGAAATTACACATACATACTGCATAACATATTATACATTTCACCAATGATTAGAGTTGGGTTGAGAATAATTGTAAAATACATTCCTTGGGAAAGGCATACATAAATTACCCGTCGGTTGTGCTTTGCTAATTATGAGGGGCCGGTCTAAGCCAAATATGCCAGGGGTGATTTTTTTTGTCCCAGTCCACCTCTGGCTGTCACTGATGTGTGCCAGCTGTCTGTGGTCTACTGTCTGAAATGGCCACAAAGTAATTCATGGTTTAAGGAAATGTGAGAATCTTTATAAATTTAACTGCCTTAAAATTTTATTAATTTCGTATGCCTTTGCATAAGGTTGTGTTTGAGGAGTCTCATTGACATGATTCATGCATGTGCAGTGGCACAAGTGGCTAGAGGAGCAGAGTGGTGACGCAGTCAGAAGTCTGAAAGATAACATGTGCATAGCATTGTAAGTTCGTTCAGCGATGTGCGTCAATGGTGAGTAAATACGTAGTGTCATCCAAATACACAAGCATTCAAACACATTGTTATGTTCAACCATTGCTTATTTTACAAAACGTTTTGGGAGAGTGTTTATGTAACGTTCATTAGTGAACCTGTGGCCGTGTGGTGGTTGTCAAGTTACTGGGGTTGGTTTCAAAACAGAAGGAAAAAGTGGTACCATAGACGTAATTTTGGGGTGTGTGTATATATATATACATAGAGAGAGAGAATATACATGCATACATACATCCATCCATTTTCTGAGCCGCTTCTCCTCACTAGGGTCGCGGGTGTGCTGGAGCCTATCCCAACTGTCATCGGGCAGGAGGCGGGGTACACCCTGAACTGGTTGCCAGCCAATCGCAGGGCACATACAAACAAACACCCATTCACACTCACATTCACACCTACGGGCAATTTGGAGTTGTCAATTAACATGTTTGTGGGATGTGGGAGGAAACCGGAGTGCCCGGAGAAAACCCACGCAGGCACGGGGAGAACATGCAAACCCAAATAACATCAACAGTTTACTGTACTTACTGTAAAACTGGGAAGTATCTATTGGTGGTCAATATTTTTATAGTAATAACATAAAATGCATATTTCTCTCTCAAAAATCGTTATCGTAAAATGCATCGCATACCCGTCGCCATGGGCGGGCCATAGGGGGCAATATATATATATATATATATATATATATATATATATATATATGTGCAGTGGCACAAGTGGCTAGAGGAGCAGAGTGGTGACGCAGTCAGAAGTCTGAAAGATAACATGTGCATAGCATTGTTCGTTCAGCGATGTGCGTCAATGGTGAGTAAATACGTAGTGTCATCCAAATACACAAGCATTCAAACACATTGTTATGTTCAACCATTGCTTATTTTACAAAACGTTTTGGGAGAGTGTTTATGTAACGTTCATTAGTGAACATTAGTGAAAATGCATAAAATATGCATTTTATGTTATTACTATAAAAATATTGACCACCA
This sequence comes from Phyllopteryx taeniolatus, assembly GCF_024500385.1. Lineage (NCBI taxonomy): Eukaryota > Metazoa > Chordata > Actinopteri > Syngnathiformes > Syngnathidae > Phyllopteryx > Phyllopteryx taeniolatus. Next base: position 3,379,291 of record NC_084509.1, on the reverse strand, counting down.
ATAGATACTTCCCAGTTTTACAGTAAGTACAGTAAACTGTTGATGTTATTTGGGTTTTAAGATGTTTTTAAAATCTGACTTTAAGAGTCAGCAACTACAACCCTGCTCAGGGGGCAAAAAAAAAGTATGTGGCTTATTCATACAACGCACGCTCCTGCTTTCATCCCAACACTGAAGCGGCCCCACTCTCCATTACTCCTCTCAATGCAGTGCTTTTGCCAAGCGCCTTAGTGTTGAGCTGCTCTCCTTTCAATACCGCTGATTAAAAATGTCTGATGCATCAACACGACTAAGCAGATTACGGATTTAGTTTCCCGAAGCAAAGGTTTCAACTCGGCCAAGAAGTGAGCAATATCAGAGCGCACATAGGACCGAATCAACTATGTGACTTTTAGTTACAAAGTGCATGACTATGGTTACATTTTCCTCTGTATTTATGAATTAATGACTGAATGTAAAGGTGCTGGTGTGTAAAATTACAGAAACACACAACCCAAGTTTAGGCAATGTAGGCATTTCTTTGCTGATATTTTTGTCCTGTACCAGAATTGTTGTTTAAAAAAAATTCCATGATTACTTCATATTCAGACCTACGAAAGTCAATTTTACTTTGCATGTTCATCAGACTGTGGGATGATGACGTACTTTGGTTGCACTGAGTCGTGAGCTGTAATTCCCAGTGTTAGGTAGTGCAGAAAGTATTATTATCAGGTCACATTGTGCATTTGTCAGTTGAAAATTTTTGTCCGAATGCAACAAGGGGAGAAATGTTAGTCATCAAAGTTTTTCCAATGATCAGAGGAGTACAACACAGTGGAAATAATAACTTTCAAAGGATATGCAACTGTGTTCTCACCTTTTTACCAACCTCTGTTGCTCAAAGAACTCACAGGTGTTGTGGGTGATTGAAGTGTACAAAGTTAAATGCTGTGTCCGCTTAAGAGTCTTAATGCCCTCAGAAAGGACAATGAATGGAACGACTGTACATCCTGCAACTTGGATGTAAAAAGCTTAGTCTTGGTATCTATACTGCAAAAGAGAAAGAAGCTATATGATATATAATATGATATGATGATATATAATGTAATTGCAATTGTTAATAGGGCACTTATACACGTGTACTTGTGTGTCACTAGTCGTCATTAAAGCACACAGCCAAACAAACTGACAATCCTGTACACATTCTATCTTCCACCAATTGCATTACAAGCTTCCCTCCTACAGCCACTGTGACATTATCACCCACTCAAATCATGTGAACTGGACCACTTGATAACAATAATACATAAGTGAACACGAAACTAAAAAATGTACGTTACCCAAATGTAATATATTAACCCTTTATGGGGAACTCATGAAAATAATTGCAATTTCAACATTTGTGTGAGTTTTTCTCCTTTATTTCAGCTTTTTCCGTGAATACAATTCCTCTCTCTTCGTGCATATAGATGTTCAGTTTGTTAGTGTGTGTGGTGAGGACAACATAAATTACAAACAGGCAAGGGCACGTAACATGAGATAAAAAAAAAAAAAAAAGATGTAAAGCCATTCAAGCAGCTGACAAACACTTGCGGTTGGCCCTTTTTTTTGAAACTCAAAATTGCACCACTTCTGTGGCAGGCTGACACTGAAAGGTAAAGCAAGACACAAAGTAGTCTTGCTTGGTTGAGAGAGAATCATAAAAATAACACATAATGAAACATGTCTCATATAACACTTATATGTCACTTCTTCTTGTAATGAACTGCTACATGCTAAATCAATCAGCAAAATACTGTACAAACGTACTTGATGTCGGTATTTGCTCCCATTTGTTAAGGCCGACCCTGTTTCAAGTACTTGGCACCATCCTTTGTAACCCTCGGTGGAAACACAAGCCGCATCAGGTAAGCTATTCTGTGGGTGTATTTTATTAGAAAGTAACTCAAAGTGTGTGCACTGAAGCTGTTTAAAAGTGATATGATCTGACCCAGTCAGCTGGCAGCCACCAAATGACGCATTCTTCACTAAATGACAATGTAGCGATAACTTGATTGATGCATCAGTAAATCCAAAATCCAACGTCTGTATACATATTAAAAAGATGAGGCATAGTTAAATTGGCAGCATATCACTGTAAATATTATTTAAGTTCCTCTTCCCTCCACTTGCCAGTCATTGGTATTAGAGAGACAAAGGCATTCATCTTATGACAAGTTTAAAAAATGATAACCTTGACGGACTATGCTTACAGCAATCTTATTAATTAGAAGATATTATTGGAATGGAGCCACAAGTGCAAAGATATACAGAAGACAGGACCTTGGCATGGGTGATGGTTGTGTTGTTCAGGAGTATTTGGGGAAAAAACCTGCATTTTGATAACAATGAAGCCGTCAATCATATTTGTTTTCTCATTGTCGGTACTGGTATGGGCGCACGGTGACCGACAGGTTAGCACATCTGCCTCACAGTTCTGAGGACAGGGGTTCAAATGGAGTTTTCATGTTCTCCCTGTGCCTGCGTGGGTTTTCTCCTGGCACTCTGGTTTCCTCCCACATCCCAAAAACATGCTTGCTAGGTTAATTGATGACTTTAAATTGCCCGTAGGCGTCAAAGTGAGTGCGACTGGTTGTTTGTTTGTATGTGCCCTGCGATTGGCTGGCAACAAATTCATGGCATCCATTACTTTGCAAATTGAGTGGTTGTGCTGACCCACAAGTACTCCCTGGTTCGACAAATTATGACACCATTGTTCAGTCCCAGACTCTAAATTGCCCGTAGGCATGACTGTGAGTGCGAATGGTTGTTTGTTTCTATGTGCCCTGCGATTGGCTGGCAACCAGTTCAGGGTGTACCCTGCCTCCTGCCCGATGATGGCTGGGATGGGCTCCAGCACGCCCGCGACCCTAGTGAGGAGAACCGGCACAGAAAATGGATGGATGCATGTTCTCCCTGTACCTGAGTTCTCCGGGTACTCCGGTTTTCTCCCACATCCCAAAAATATGTGTGGTAGGTACTGTAGATTGAAGACTCTAAATTGCCCGTAGGTGTGAATGTGAGTGTGAATGGTTGTTTGTTTATATGTGCCCTGCGATTGGCTGGTGACCAGTTCAGGGTGTACCCTGCCTCTCACCTGAAGATAGCTGGGATAAGCTCCAACACACCCGTGACCCTCGTGAGGATAAGCGTTACAGAAAATGGATGGATGGTACTGGTATGATGAGTGGACATTTTGCACAACAACGTCGTCATTGCCAAAAGAAGGAGACATATTTTGTCAAACCAACTTTTTCTAGTATTTTCTCAATGATGCCTCAGTAAACATGAAATATGAATTAAAATCGTCCACGCATTCCTGAGTTCCGGATGTTTTTCTGCCAGGAGGCCTGAAATAAGGACATTTGCATTTCTCAAGCTTATCTACGTCACTAGCGAAGAGCTGCGCCTTCTCTTTCCACTCTCACGCTAGCGTGCTCTCACAAGTGGGTCTTCTACACGGAGGCAACCAATCATAGGCAAGGGGGTGGTTTTAGCCAAATATAGACAAAACGGATACAAAACTAGGTCAAACAGAAGTAGCTGTTTCGCTATCCACTGCGGAAAAGGGATTTAATCAAAGCAGAGATGTACAATTTTAAGCTTTCTGGTATATGCTTCCTAGCAACTAATTCTGTTCATTGTATCTTAATCAAACGATCAACGGTTCTGAGAGCATGCCATCCAGACGTGCTAACCACTGCAACACCGTGCCGCCTGTGGCTCGTGTATATCGAGTTAGCAGAATTCATTTTTTTTTTAATTAAGGCATGTTTGTATTGACTAGGCGGCCGACTGGTTAGAGCGTCAGCCTCACAGTTCTGAGGACCCGGGTTCAATCCCCGGACCCGCCTGTGTGGAGTTTGCATGTTCTCCCCGTTCCTGCGTGGGTTTTCTCCGGGCACTCCGGTTTCCTCCCACATCCCAAAAACATGCATTAATTGGAGACTCTAAAATTGCCCGTAGGTGTGACTGTGAGTGCGAATGGTTGTTTGTTTGTATGTGCCCTGCGTTTGGCTGGCAACCAGTTCAGGGTGTACCCCGCCTCCTGCCCGATGACAGCTGGGATAGGCTCCAGCATGCCCGCGACCCGAGTGAGGAGAAGTGGCTCAGAAAATGGATGGATGGATGGATGTATTGACTATAAAAATTAACCTTGACCCATTATATTTCTGCTTGATTTTTATAGGATCAGTAGACTGATGACAACCAGCTGCCATCGACCCCACTCTGAAAGTTTGTCATTTTGCTCATACTTTTTTTTGCTGAAAAATTTGTCATCCCTGACATACCCTGCTGCACACCTTTTACCCGTTGTAGTCATGTACCAGCAGTTCTCGATCATTTGTCTCTACCAATTATTTTCCTCTCTAACTGTTTTATACTCTCCTTAATTGTCTGTCTCCTTTGAATTATGTCTGTTTATTCCTCATATGAGAGATTAATTCCCATATGCCATTGTGCTAAATTATGTGTTCTACTTTACTGTTGAGAACTGTTACCCCATTGGTGTGTGCCTGTTTTTGTGGGTTTTTTTAAGTCAATAATAATATTCATTCATTACATTGCATTATGTCATATCTGTGTTTCTACATGCTGGTGATGTCATTCTTCTCTCTGTCCAGAGTATTGGCTGGTTAATTGGTGGACGGAGCCCCTTGCCGCACCTGTTTGCTATCAGACTTGGTTGATGTTGATGCAGCGGAATGTGTGGAAGGATGGTGCCGTAGTATTTTGTTGCACACCGCTTTGCTTATTGCCGTTGCTCTTGATTACCTCATTTCTTTCCAGATGGATAACGTTTCGTTGCTTCCTTAAGCACTTACGGTTTGTTTTATTGTAAAGGTATTAAGTACTTCTGTGACTTTTGTTTTGTTTTGTTTTGTTTTTTTGTTTTTGTTTTGTTTTTATGACCTGTATTGTTTTCACACTCATGTGCTCCATTTGTTCAAGTTAGGTTTAAGAGTTTTTGTTCTAACTTTTTTCGTCTGCTTTGTGGTCCGTCCTTCGGCCGTTAGCCGACCATTGTTGAATACTATGGCCGGTTGAATGGACTACGCAGGGACTGAACAACCAACCCCAACCAACCATTTTCTGAGCTGCTTCTCCTCACTCGGGTCGCAGGCGTGCTGGAGCCTATCCCAGCTGTCATCGGGCAGGAGGCGGGGTACACCCTGAACTGGTTGCCAGCCAATCGCAGGGCACATAGAAACAAACAACCATTCGCACTCACAGTCATGCCTACGGGCAATTTAGAGTCTGGGACTGAACAATGGTGTCATAATTTGTCGAACCAGGGAGTACTTGTGGGTCAGCACAACCACTCAATTTGCAAAGTAATGGATGCCATGAATTTGTTGACTTTGTGAGTTGTGTTTTGATCAGAGTCACGCTCAAACTCCACCTACCATTCCTTTCCCGCATATAATGGTTTGTCCTCAGTCACTAACCAATTTGATTAGTGTCCTTTTCTTGTTTTTTTTAAACCCATCCTGTTCAGCTGCACGGTCATGCAGAATAGCGGATCTGTATCCCTTTTTATGCTGGAACAGTTTTGCTGTCCAATAGTGGAGTTTGAATACTCCCTCTGTGGTTTATGTTGTGATGTTGATTGAAAATGCAGCCGGGCAGAAAAGGGTTTAAGGGGACATACAGAGAGGCTGACTAGACACGGGAAATAGGGTTACCTAACGACAGCAAAAAAAATGTTGAATACTCATGATATATGACTACAAGTAACTTTACAAAGGAGTTGCATACTTATTTGTGAATGGAGGGGACACCCTGTGAGGACGGGATGCAACAACTAAACAATAGGACAGGACAAGGGAGGACAGGACGGGGTTAGTGAGCAAGTGCCCCTGATGTGTAGTGGAGTACTTATATAGTGTTTAATCACCTGTAAGAACCGGGGAGTTGACGTCTTAATACAAGCTATGTCATTGTAAGTAGTCCCAGCACAAGCAGTTAAATCCTAAAGCGTGTCTATGGAAACTTATTAGTGAATCAACACGGTCTCACATGGATGCCAGTTCATCAACTGGTATACAGAGTTGCTGTGCCGCACCCCCCCTCCCACCCACCGGCAAGGAATGCTGAGCTTGCGTTCCCATTCCGTGCGGGATCCAGTCGAGTGGACAGTACCTGACCAGCCCCCGAGAGAGGGGCAAGTGGGACTGCCGGTCAAGAAGGATAAATGTTTTTGTCTGTGCAGTGATTGCCGTGGACTGATTGACATTACCATTAGCCCCCCCCAAAAAAACACACACACACATTGAGGTATACTGTACTAAGAAATATTTTCAATTTATTTAGTTGGATGTCTATAAATGGAAAGCTTTTATACTTCTTGCTAAAGCATATGACCCCAAATTAGCTCCCTCTTCGCTTTAAAATGCCCGTCTCATTAAATAATTTCTGCTGCTCTCATCACTGACTAGAAAACAACTAAACTACACATGTAACAGACAAGATAAAACATTACCACTCATAAGATAATTGTCTTGACCCAGTCAAGCATTTCCCTCGGAGGCAAAGGTAATTGAAGAACACTGAAGACATCTTATTTGTTTACTAAAAAAAAAAAAAAGAAAATATGTAAGGACTTTACAATGGTCAAATTTAACCACATTTAACCACACGAGGTCTTTTCCTTCCAGGAGCACTTTTTTTTTCTCAAGTCTTCACTTGTCTTCAAAACAACTTGCTTAAGCTTGGCATACACTTTACGATTGCTGGCGAGCTTTGGAGTGCTATATTTTTTATGTAATACTTTAATTCAAAGAAGAAAAATCATTTTCTGAAGTTCGAAGTTTGAATAATTTGTGGTTAGATGTTGGGCGAACATTTTACTGATTCCGACAACTATCACAACATGAGATGTGTATGAGCTGGTCCACCAATATGAAATATACCAGAAAATTCAATGATCCAGGATCACCGTGGAAATGATGGATGTTTTTCTCTTTATTGCAAGTCACTGGTCATTTGTACTAATATGATAGAGTAAGAGGGAGTGTGTGCATTTTGATAGCAAGATATCCATTCAGTAATATTGCCGTTTCAATTGTGAACAGAAGTGTATGAGCAACAAATGGCACTGTTGATGGGCAACTTAATTCCGCACTGTATTCGACAATCTTAAATTTATAACTGACTAATAATCCATCCATCCATTTTCTGAGCCGCTTCTCCTCACTAGGGTCGCGGGCGTGCTGGAGCCTATCCCAGCTGTCATCGGGCAGGAGGCGGGGTACACCCTGAACTGGTTGCCAGCCAATCGCAGGGCACATAGAAACAAACAACCATCCGCACTCACATTCACACCTACGGGCAATTTAGAGTCTCCAATGAATGCATGTTTTGGGGATGTGGGAGGAAACCGGAGTGCCCGGAGAAAACCCACGCAGGCACGGGGAGAACATGCAAACTCCACACAGGCGGGGCCGGGGATTGAACCCAGGTCCTCAGAACTGTGAGGCTGACGCTCTAACCAGTCGGCCACCGTGCCACCCTGACTAATAATAATAATAATAATAATAATAATAAACTCAGTCAAGTCAATAAGCTTGTAATTTAGGTTATTTCAGGCTTTTAAACAGAATGATTAATATAATATTAAAAGATATATTACTGACACTTGCTTTTTCTTGAATACCCTTATTTGTCTCCAAGTGCCATGTTGGAGAAGCCCAACAAGTGTCAAGTCAAAATAACAAACCGCCAGCAGCTGTTTTTTATTAAATCATTCTCTCCTATTTTTGTCAAAAAGAACAGTGACATTTTTGTATGAATAGAATTCGATGGGGCATCCACCAACCACTTACTGTACATAGGGTATCATCCTGGAAAATTCTTCTTTAATTTCTTTTACATTTTTTCCTCCAACAACAACAAAAAAATAATGAATCAAAAGAATCACCAGTCATGTCCACTATAGGATTTTTGAAAAACTAATTTAAGGCCTTATGGTGCCACGACCCTGGACAGACAGCCAGCAGAAACAGGAAGTCCGACACACATTATTGACAGAAAAACAATAACATAAATATACAATTTAATTGTGGAATTGAATAACTCTCGTTTTTCACAGATATAACTATTTTTTTGGGGGCGGAACGCACCATCTCCTAGATCTGGTAGGGTCCTTCTTTTCCCTCGAACCTTCCCCTTCTGTCTCTCATCTTTGTGATAGAGCAGTATGTATATAGCCTCCAGATTCAGTGCGATCCTTGTTCGTTTTTGTCACATTATGCTGTTCATTCTTGCTGCTTGCTGTGCCCATTTAAAAAACTAAAATCTTGATTCCGTTGTCATGTATGCATTTTTTATTTGCATGACCATCCCTTCTTTCCTCAATCAAACTGTGACATGGTCAAACTGTCAAATTAACTAACTGTTAAATGTGGATACAAATTGTATTAAAGGTATTACAGCAGGTACGTGATCATTTGTACTGACCTATTCTTTCACACACAAAAAAATACACATAAAAAGAAAATATTTTAGTTTAGCAGTGATATGGTATGAAATCAAAACAAAACTGTTTATTAAGAAACACAAGTTATACATTTAAGAGAGAATGACTAGGTACTTTTCAACTTGTATTTTATTGTTAACTAATAAGGATTAAGACTTGTCTTCATGTCTGATACCATTACTTTATTAATCAACATAATCATAAATGCATTAGTAAAAATACAGATATTCCCTAATGTTACAAATAATTGAAAATACACTTTGGTTTAATAAACAGTAAGACAGAGTGTTTGCCTCAGTGCATTCAGAACCTCTGATTTTATATCATAAATATAAAATGGCAAAGCAGTTTATAGCAGAAATAGCAAGAATCCAGATTTTGTACTCTGATACTTAACATGTCCTTCAGGTCTATCCATCCATCCATTTTCTGAGCCGCTTATCCTCACAAGGGTCGCAGAAGTGCTGGAGCATATCCCAGCTATCATCGGGCAGGAGGCGGGGTACACCCTGAAGTTGGTTGCCAGCCAATCGCAGGGCACACATAAACAAACAACCATTCGTACTCACATTCACCCCTATGGGCAATTTAGAGACATTAATTAACCTAGCATGCATGTTTTTGGGATGTGGGAGGAAACCGGAGTGCCCGGAGAAAACCCACGCACGCACAGGAAGAACATGCAAACTCCACACAGGGGGGGCCGGGGATTGAACCCCGGTCCTCAGAACTGTGAGGCAGACGCTCTAACCAGTCATCCACTGTCGACCACTTGATTAGGGTCAGTGTGTTAAATGCAATTGATTTGAATCAGGTAAAAAATGTAATGACAATTGACGCTATTGTCGTAAAGAAATACTAAAAAATATGCAAATCCTCACAGAAATTGTTCACTGCAAACGCATCAATTCACCATCCCACTTCGAAAAAAAACCTTTCAAAATGATGTCGTCAACAGTGAGTATTCCCTGCGATGTAATTAAGTCAGTGGATTGGTATCATTCCAAATTGTAAGTTTTACCTATAATCATATAGCACATTTATGCCTGAAGGTTTGACGATCACCCCTCCTTGAGCTGTCACCTTGTCGTGGTGGAGGGGTTTGTGTGTCCCAGTGATCCTAGGAGCTAAGCTGTCTGGGGCTTTATGCCCCTGGCAGGGTCACCCATGACAAACAGGTCCTAGGTGAGGGACCAGACAAAGCATGGCTCAAAGACCCCTAATGATGACGACAAACAATGGACTTCGTTTTCCCTTGCCCGGACGCAGGTCACCGGGGCCCCCACTGGAGACAGGCCTGGTGGTGGGGCTCGAAGGCGGGCGTCTGGTGGCCGGGCCTGCACGCATGAGGCCCAAAAAGCCCGAAATGGTAACGTGGGTCCCCCTTCCCATGGGCTCACCACCTGTGGGAGGGGCCATAGGGGTCGGATGCAGTGTGAGCTGGGGGGTGGCCGAAGGCGTGACCTTGGTGATCCGATCCCCGGCTACAGAAGCTGGCTCTAGGGACGTGGAATGTCACCTCTCTGGCAGGGAAGGAGCCCGAGCTGGTGTGTGAGGTCGAGAAGTTCCGACTAGATATAGTCGGACTCACCTCCACACATGGCTTGGGCTCTGGTACCAGTCCTCTCGAGAGGGGTTGGACTCTCTTCCACTCTGGAGTTGCCCACGGTGAGAGGCGCCGAGCAGGTGTGGGTATACTTATTGCCCCTCGGCTTGGCGCCTGTACGTTGGGGTTCAACCCGGTGGACGAGAGGGTAGCCTCCCTCCGCCTTCGGGTGGGGGGGACGGGTCCTGACTGTTGTTTGTGCCTATGCACCAAACAGCAGTTCAGAGTACCCACCCTTTTTGGAGTCCTTGGACGGGGTGCTGGAGAGCGCTCCTGCTGGGGACTCCATCGTTCTGCTGGGGGACTTCAATGCTCACGTGGGGAATGACAGTGAGACCTGGAAGGGCGTTAATGGGAGGAACGGCCCCCCCGATCAGAACCCGAGCAGTGTTCTGTTATTGGACTTCTGTGCTCGTCACGGATTGTCCATAACGAACACCATGTTCAAGCATAAGGGTGTCCACACGTGCACTTGGCACCAGGACACCCAAGGTCGCAGTTCGATGATCGACTTTGTGGTCGTGTCATCGGACTTGCGGCTGCATGTCTTGGACACTCGGGTGAAGAGAGAGGCGCAGCTGTCAACTGATCACCACCTGGTGGTGAGTTGGCTCCAATTGTGGGGAAAGATGTCGGTCCGACCTGGCAGGCCCAAACGTATTGTGAGGGTCTGCTGGGAACGTCTGGCAGAATACCCTGTCAGAAGGAGTTTCAACTCCCACCTCCGACAGAACTTTTCTCATGTTCCGGAGGAGGCGGGGGACATCGAGTCCGAGTGGACCATGTTCCGCGCCTCCATTGCTGAGGCGGCCGACCGGAGCTGTGGCCGTAAGGTGGTCAGTGCCTGTCGTGGCGGCAATCCCCGAACCCGTTGGTGGACACCAACGGTGATGGATACCGTCAAGCTGAAGAAGGAGTCCTATCGGGCCTTTTTGGCCTGTGGGACTCCTGAGGCAGCTGATGGGTACCGACTGGCCAAGCGGAATGCAGCTCTGGTGGTCGCTGAAGCAAAAACTCGGGTACGGGAGGAGTTCGGTGAGGCCATGGAGAAAGACTTCCGGACGGCTTCTAGGAAATTCTGGTCCACCATCCGGCGTCTCAGGAGAGGAAAGCAGTGCACCACCAACACTGTGTATAGTGGGGATGGAGCGCTGCTGACCTCGTACTGGGACATTGTGAGTCGGTGGGGAGAATACTTTGAAAACCTCCTCAATTCCACCGACACGCCTGGCCATGAGGAAGCAGAGTCTGGGTTCTCTGAGGTGGGCTCTCCTATCTCTGGGTTTGAGGTCACCGAGGTAGTTAAAAAGCTCCTCGGTGGTAGGGCCCCGGGGGTGGATGAGATTCGCCCGGAGTTCCTAAAGGCTCTGGATGTTGTGGAGCTGTCCTGGTTGACACGCCTCTGCAACATCGCGTGGACATCGGGGACAGTGCCTCTGGATTGGCAGACTGGGGTGGTGGTCCCCCTTTTTAAGAAGGGCGACCGGAGGGTGTGTTCCAACTACAGGGGGATCACACTCCTCAGCCTCCCTGGTAAGGTCTATTCAGGGGTGCTGGAGAGGAGGGTCCATCGGGAAGTCAAATCTCAGATTCAGGAGGAGCAGTGTGGTTTTCGTCCTGGCCGTGGAACAGTGGACCAACTCTACACCCTCGGCAGGGTCCTCGAAGGTGCATGGGAGTTCGCCCAACCAGTCTACATGTGTTTTGTGGACTTGGAGAAGGCGTTCGACCGTGTCCCTCGGGGAGTCCTGTGGAGGGTGCTTCGGGAGTATGGGGTACCGAACCCCCTGATACGGGCTGTTTGGTCCCTGTACGACCGGAGTCAGAGTTTGGTCCGCATATCCGGCAGTAAGTCGGACTCGTTCCCGGTGTGGGTTGGACTCCGCCAAGGCTGCCCTTTGTCACCGATTCCGTTCATAACTTTTATGGACAGAATTTCTAGGCGCAGCCGAGGCGTAGAGGAGGTCCGGTTTGGTGGCCTCAGTATTGCATCTCTGCTTTTTGCAGATGATGTGGTTCTGTTGGCTTCATCAAGCCGTGACCTCCAACTCTCACACGAGCAGTTCGCAGCCGAGTGTGAAGCGGCTGGGATGAGAATCAGCACCTCCACATCTGAGACCATGGTCCTCAGTCGGAAAAGATCCTGCCCCAAGTGGAGGAGTTCAAGTATCTTGGGGTCTTGTTCACGAGTGAGGGAAGAATGGAACAGGAGATCGACCGGCGGATCGGTGCAGCGTCTGCAGTGATGCGGACTTTGTATCGGTCCGTTGTGGTAAAGAAGGAGCTAAGCCGAAAGGCGAAGCTCTCAATTTACTGGTCGATCTATGTTCCTACCCTCACCTATGGTCACGAGTTGGGGGTCGTGACCAAAAGAACAAGATCCCGGATACAAGCGGCCGAAATTAGTTTCCTCCGCAGGGTGTCCGGGCTCTCCCTTAGAGATAGGGTGAGAAGCTCGGTCATCCGGGAGGATCTCAGAGTAGAGTCGCTGCTCCTCCACATCGAGAGGAGCCAGATGAGGTGGCTGGGGCCTCTGATTCGGATGCCTCCCGGCCGCCTCCTTGGTGAGGTGTTCCGGGCACGACCCACCGGGAGGAGACCCCGGAGACGACCCAGGACACGCTGGAGAGACTATGTCCTTCGGCTGGCCTGGGAACGCCTCGGGATCCCCCCGGAAGAGCTCGATGAAGTGGCTGGGGAGAGGGAAGTCTGGGCATCCCTGCTAAAGCTACTGCCCCCGCGACCCGACCCGGATAAGCGGTAGAAAATGGATGGATGGATGGTTTGACGATCACTTGAAAATTACTCTGACGAGGATTGTTTCCCTACCTTTTTGACCTTAGGTGCCGCAGATATTTTGGTGCCGTTTAAGATTAACAAATCATCAAAATTATGCTAGGACCGGCACAAAAAAAATCTAAAGCCACTTCATTGCTTTGCAATGACTAAAATAGCTTAAAATGCTACACTCAACTCACTATATTATTTTGTATTTCATTGTATTGTATTGTACTTTATTGTATTGTATTGGATTGGATCTTTTTTATTATTATTATATTGCTCCAGCCAAACATGAAAGTAAAACTTGACTGGTTGAGGGAGACCGTACTGTATATCCCATAAAGAAATTCCATTAACTCTGCTGGACTTTTTTGCTGCAAGCATTACTCATGAACACAGTACACACACGTGCACAAATAGATTATGTGGGCATTCAGGCAAGGTACGGTTGTCAGTTGTGAGGGGGTGGGCTTGCTTGCTCAAGGCTCAGGGAGCAGACTACCATCTTGCCCACAACTAGTACAGAGTGGTTAATACAACCAAGTACTTCCCCTCTATTTGGTATATGGGCATTTGACAGTCAAACTCTTTGGAAGACAGATTTGCTTCTTGCTCCACTTACAAACAGATTAAGATGATAAACAATGAAATAACAAGGAATGTGCAACTATAGTGGAGCATTATGCCATTTGCAGTCATACAAGCCTGTAGATCGTCTGTGGACAAAGACACAGAAACATATACTTGGTTGATAATAAAAAAAAAAAAAAAAAAAGTGATCAATTATAATTCTATATAATGATACAATAATAATTCAAATTAAATACTGTATAACAAACTTTTTTTTTTAGCACGTTTAAAAAGATGTGTGGTTTGCTTGATCAATTGTATGTGGTGGACTTCAAAATGTCCTTATATTTCATGCATTTTTTTATTTATTTTTTCAAATATTTAGCAGGATTAGATGCATATTTTCTTCCAGGCAAGTGTGTTTTTGCTGAGCCTCCTGCCACTAAGTTCTCCAAAGGTCTGTGTGCTAATAGATGGGTTCTTACCCATCTATTAGCGCACAGACATGTCCTACCTGAAACCTTCTGTATTCGTGGCATCAATTTATTCCACAAGTAACACTCTTTGGCTCTCATCATTCTTCTTTTTTCTGGAAGGTTGGAGTTCAGCGTGACATACTCTTGGCGTTCAGGGGTGAACAAGGGCCATGCAACCCCATCAATTTCTGGATTTCTGAATGGAAGAGAAGACAAGATTCAACACACACAGACGCATGCACATCACGTACACACAGGCACACACAAAATTACAAGGGAAGATTACACTTACGCAAGCTATATGCATGAGTGTGTGTATGTGTGTGTGTGTATATATATATATATATATATATATATATATATATATATATATATATATATATATATATATATTTAGCAGTATGACCCGACAGTAGAATATTATTAAAATTATGTTTTTGAAAAATCATCCATCTTTGGCCTTGTTTTATGCATTTTATTTAATTGTAATTATTATTTTAAAACTTGTCCCGCCATAACAATTCTATCCTATAAGAGACAGAAGGTGTGATAGACGAGTTGTCAATAATTTTCTCGTGCACACGCAGAAACTCGCAGTGTACCAGTAGCCTTGCAGTGGCCTAGATCTATGGGAACAATGATGGAACAATAAACAACACTGGAAAATACAAAAATGTCCATCCTTCATGTGCCAACAACTAAAAGCACAGCGAAGGAACCAGAAAAGTTAAAAAGAGGGAATTTCCCAAGACAAAACAAGGGTAAACAGGAATTGCCTTTCTGAGGTGCTGAGAACTCAGGAACCTGATGGGACTCAAAAGCGACGTAGAATTTGTGTATCAGAAGTGTATCACCGCTATTGATTTTTAATTGATCGGATGTTGCAAAAAATATAACTTTAAACCAATAACATTGAATGTTATGGTAGCAGTACATTACAAGGTCATAGCAACGTAGCAGCTGTGGCTAATGCTTAGTATTCCTCGCAATGCTATTTCGTTGAAGCTCGGAAAGGTTGCGTATATGTTTTTTCTGTGACTTTGTGACAACTAGGGATAGGACGGCGTTCGGTACACTCTGCATGGAAAAATAAGCCCTTACGGCTTTAAAGTGCAATTCACGGACATGGATAAAATGTAAAACCACTTGCACGGTGTACTGAAAAGGATGAAAATTAGAAGAAAAAAATCTTTGTTGTGGATTAATATTGCTTTGATAACGGCTGCATGGCATATTTTCAATATCTGATCGTTTTGGGCTTGGTTCATCTGCAAGGTAGGTAACGGTGTGTGTTGGTGAAGGGTGTGGCTTTAGTCAAGAGACTGGGTGGGGTGGAGGATTAGTGAAGTGAAATATTGCTAGCAGCTTGAAAAATGCATACTGTACCTTTAAGGAAACCTTATTCTCAATATCAATTCCCAGTAAAAGAGTCATGAAGAAAGATGAACTTCGTACCCATTGCTGCATTCTAACTTTATGTGGTCTGAATTGTTGCTGTCTCAGCTACAACTGACTGGGCAATAACTAAGAGGGAAGACATTTTACAAATTGACTTGTTGCATTGGTGGTATTGTAGAGGTTTGTTGTGGTTGTTTTTAGAACAATCCACTCTTTCAGAAATGTTTGAATGGAGCAGAATGCACTGTTGAGTGATTGATTAAATACGTGTGTGGCAATGGAAGCACACAGAATCATTGAGTAAGGAGTGTGGTCCTATACTTGTGTCTATATTGTCCGTTATGTATTTGATGATGCATACCCCGTCCTTGCAAAGTTGGCCCAGTGTTTCAGAAATTTCTTGGTCATGTTGACTTCAGTGTTTGTGTATCCCCAGGTTACATTCAGTGGCATTCCGAACACAAACTCAATCTCATAACCATGTGAAATACCCATCCATGCTGGCCAAGGATTTATGGAAGACTGGTGGTCGAAGGAATATAGGAACATTTTACCGCCCTGATGTGAGTACCTGGGGGCGGGAAAAAACACAGTAATTGAACTTGTAGGTCATTAAAGAAATAAAGTTGCAATACAGAATACTGCTTGCTTTTAGAATGACTGATGGTAAATCACTTTTTTTTTCTTCAATTTTGTTTTTCCCAGTAATTGGATGATTTTTACAACAGCCCTCTCCTAAACAGCATACATGTGTTCAAAAGAGACCATCTATCATACAGCCATTTTCTATACTGCATATGCTGTTCAGGATCACGGCCAACTGAAGCTTATCCAGAGTGACTTGAGGGGAGAGGCGGGAAACCTTGTGGCTAAGTCACCAGTAACTCACAGAAAACACAAAGACAAACATTCATATTCGCATTCACGCCAATGGGCAGTCTTCGATTAACCTAGCATTCATGTTTTTGAACTACAGAAACTTGAAAAAAAAGCAGATGTCAACTCTACACAAAGTCAGATTCAAGGCCAGAATCTCTGAATATGAGACAGACACCCTAACCACCACAAGTCATTAATACAATTGAGAATCTTGTGCTTACATGTGAGCAAACTCTAACAAAGGACAAACAAAAAATCGGTCTCCAACCAGATTCCCCAGGGAGTCACGGTTTTTCATCCTGTCATGCTCAGCCGTCCAATCGGTGTAGTGAAAAACCGCTCCTTCTTCTCCGACAGCGTCAACGTCCGCCATTGCCAGCCGCACTCCTTCCATGAACTCCATCCTGGTGATGAGACTCTCACCAGTGATGTTAAATCCTGGCATCCCATAGATTAAAATGTAGGTGCCTTCATTCCTGGTTAATCCAAACAACACATCTTTCTTTGGAAGTATATTACTTTGCAGCAACACCTGTAGAGAAAAATTATTTTTTTTTTTTTAATAATATATATTTTGACTTCTCAGTCAGTCTTTTTTTTTCATTTATACAATTCTTCTGTGAAGCAGATCTATGTTCACATAGTTTCCAGATTTACTCTTTGTCTGACCCATCATTTGCCTGAGGGTACCTACCAGGGTAAAATAGCTCTCCAAAACATAGCTCCTAGGGCACAAAACACACTTGGGCACTCGCCACCTCCACCACAAGGTTATTCATTCCACTTGTCTTTTCCTTTTTCAACCAGAAACGTAAAGTGACTGGTAAAGATTACATCATTTAATTTGCCTTTAATCTGTAGTTTACAAAGACTTAATATATGTCAAAAGTCACCTTTTACTGTATATTAACTCAAAAAGGTTGCACTTGAGTTTGCTGAAAGTCTGATGCACCCTGCATAATGCTTTTTTTGGAAATGAATTACTGATGAAGGTCAGCATTGGTCAACTGGTAACTTTGAAGATAAATCCCATGATGATGGTTTACAGATGAAAAACAAAAGTGGTTGTTTGTGGTTTGTCTGTTTTCTACAGATCATTTATGCAGAAAGTTATTCCACTTCATATGACTATTGTTCATTAATGAGTGTTTTTGTAGCTCCAACAACTTCAAAGCATGAAATCTCTTTTCCCTGGTGGAACATGTATGCTAGTTTCAGAAGATGAATTCTCCAATTTTTTTTTTTCATATTATGCTCATTAACAGATACCATCAATGGCCTCAAATTAGGATATGAGTTTAAAATCGACTACTAATGCTCAATGTACAGTCTTTGTGTAAAACCTGAATATAAATGAGCATGTTTGGCATACCCATATTGACATGACACAACACTTTACATAGAATCAGACCTACTTCAACTTCATCAGGTAGGAAGTCCCCATCCACAACGGGGACAAAGGAGAACTGCATTATTGTAGGCTTTGTGAGAACATCAAATTGCTTTGAGGTTATCACCCAAGGATCAATCTTCTGTAAACAGATGTCCTGATGAGCTGGAGAAGATGTGGGACACCCCAATAATGTTGCCAGCATCATGGATCTGGATGGTAAAGCAACAATGTAGCTGTTTAACCTTTAACATACCAGGTTCAGATACTCAAAACGGTGTACTGGGTTGTAATCATAAAGTAGGAATTATGCATGATATGATTTCACTCTTTAAAAATGTGTCAGATTTGAAATCTCTAACAATATATTGGCAAAGCAATGGTGCATTTACAGTAAACATAAATAAATAAATAAATAAATAAAAGTAACCAATCAGGTAGGAATGAAGAAAACCTTTTACTACCTTTCATAGGCAACTGTCTTGCTGACTGAGGCCCATGGTGCATTTGGGGAAGCACTCTGCATGACAGCCCTTTGAAAGAGGTCTTGACTACCTGGGGAGAGGAGGTGGAAGCCAACAGATGCAGAGCCAGCACTCTCCCCAAAAATTGTGACCTGTGCAAAACAGAAAACCCAAAGGAAACAGTTTGCATTACTTTAGTTAATACAACTTTACAACTTAATCACTACGGGCCATATTCTCACGTGTGCGTGAGTCATTTAAAAATCTGTCATTTACACACCCTCATGAGCAATCCAAAATATGGCCATTCTCTGCCAAATTTGGATCTGCGCGCAGTTGTGCGCCTTCTCCCGTGGACTTAAGCACTTTTCCTCTTCTGCACTCCAGTTCCTGTGGTAAGTCTAGCGCCCCGTGAAGGTGAAACATCATACTGCACGTTTTGATTCTGTTAACTGCTGTCGAAAGCCTAGTGACAGCCTGGCGGCGGCTGACTGTCTCATGCTAATTGTGCGGGACGCACCTGGCCCATGACGCTCACCGACGCTCATCGGCTGCCTAGCCGCCATAATGTGTCGCTTCCACATTATGCCCACAGCTGAAGGTCGACATATTATGTGATATAAATTGGTGAAAAAAAATCTGCACCAGCAGACGTTTTTTCACCTGTGAGGAGGTTTTCTGCTTCAAAAATGCTGCTGGTGGCTTGGAGTTTGTTTTTTGAAAGCCCAGGGTTCCCACTACAGTCATCAAAATGGTGCAATAATGAGTTAAAGTTCAAATATCTTCTTTTATTTTATCTATGTCAGTCGTGAAGTACATTAAAGTGACTTGCCCGTGTTCTGTGGCACAAGGTGCTTGTAGGGCCATGTTGATAACAAATTTCTAGTAATGGACCTCCAAACATCCTTTCAGTCTTAAGAACAGTCTCCTGATTAAATTACTTTTATTTGATTTATTTGACAACGAATACAAATTTAAAAAAAAAAAAACATGCTCTTTCAAAGTGTAGCATGCTGGACGAGCGATGCGCTCATCTCTCTGGTGACCTCGCATCTGCTACCCAAGTTAATTTCAGATTTAAAGTGTGTTATATTTTCCAAATTATTTCTATGTCATTCCAAGTTTCAGGAAAAGGCCATGCTCCATGATTTACAGCCAGCCTCAGACTTTAGTCAGTCATGCCTCACACATATCCCAGTGGTTGGGCCAAAAGTCTTGACGAGAGAATGTGTGTACCTGGAAGGTACGTAAGCCAAGCGTGTAAAAACAACAACAACAACAAAATGTATGAACGGGAGAATATGGCCTTATTAAATCACCAAAAAAAAAACAATCAAAATGCTGACCTGTGAAGGATCACCCCCAAAAGCAACGATATTATTGGCTACCCATTGGAGGGCTAAGCGTTGGTCCAGGAGGCCTGCATTGCCCCGGATGTTGTTGTCAGGCAAAGCCAAGAAACCAAGAGGACCAAGTCTTTAATACATGATACAAGTTAGTTACTACGTACATTTAATGAGAGCCTGAACATGTGATTTACAATTTTCACACAACCTAGTAATTGGATTGGGAAAACATCTCTTTAATCTATTTAAGTAAAATTGTTCCTTTATTTCTTCCTATATTTAAGTGCAGTGTTACTGTTCAAACTGTGTATAATGTAATAGTGGCTTACAATAATAATAAATATAATATTTTAGGACTAAAACCTCTGTCGTTTTTAATGAACACCTATGCCTACGCTATAGTAAATTCATGTTAGTCAAGATGGTGGTAAACCACTGCCCTAGTTAAGAGCCAGTCAATCACAGGCCAGTTCCGAATGTGTCATTGAGAAGGAGTTGATCCCAGCTGCAACTAAGTGCACTGTATGAAACGTGACACTACCAATGGGCCACAGTAACTCATTATCAATTAATCAGGTTTACACTTTAAGTCCTCACCTGTAATTCATTGATACCACAATAACACCTTCAACTTTACTCAGGTATCGGCCATCATAAATGTCCAGAGATGACGTTCCTGAAATAAATCCGCCTCCATAGATCCAGACAAGTACAGGAGCCAGTGAACTTTGGCTAGCTTTGGAAAAGGGGGTCCAGACATTTAGATATAGACAGTCCTCACTCAGTTTAGTGTTTGCGTTCCACATCTCAGCACCCCTGAAACCTGTTAAAAAAAAAAAAAAAAGCTTATATTCATCAAGAGTGAAAGTGACTCAGAGACTGCTACAGGGGTTGGCTCTCTTCTCTTAGATCTTTGGAGGTGCACTTCATTGTTAGTCATAAGTTGAAGTGCTTCATTTTATGAGCATGTATTATAAAAAGCTGGCATGCGTAGGTTCTGCCAACGGAATATCTAATCCTGTTTTCAAATCTATATTTGGAGAATCTTTTGGCATTTGCAGTGTACATACGCCTGGCGCTATCTTGTTTCCAAACAACCATCCCTGACAGGTGGTTGCGTCTATAAATAGCGATGTATCCGTGACCCAGGCCCGGTTCCATCTACAGTAGGAGGGTTGTCTTGTCGAACTACACACCTACAGTAGATGAAAAAAACAAAAAATACTGATAAAAAGAATTAATATAAGTAAAGGGTCCTCTTCTTACTCTCAACCATGTTTTACCCCTGCCTACATTTTGTATTGACTTTTTCCAGTGATATCTTTGTGGAGCTGGTAGCCTTTGTTTGACTTCCTTCCAAATGACTATTATGATGTTTTGAAATATTAACACACTGTATTTGTCGAAATAGTCATATAGCCCAAAAAAAAACTAAAACATTTGTGGCAAACGATGGCATCCTCAGTTCCCACCCACCACACACTCTTGCCAAATGTTCTTTTGCAGTTTTCCAAGTGTGTACAGTGCCATAGACCAAGAAAGGAAGACGCGAAAAGTGATTGTGAATTGGAAGTGAGACGACGCGGCTGCCTGCGTGTAAAACGTGTCCTACCTGGGTAGACCGTATCTGGAATCTGGTAGCAAGAATTTGCATAGTTTGTGGCATCTAACACCCCCTCCCATCTTTCTGCAGGCTCCGGAGCTCTGAATCTCAGTTTGCCAAGAGGTGGTTTTGCATATGGAATTCCAAGGAAGACTCGGATTTCACCACCGAGAACAGAAAGCTGTTTTCCTTGGACTTTCCCATTGCGAGTGTTGACTATAAGGTCATCTTGTGTGGTGAGTGACACAGACAGGATCGAAAGCAGCATGAGAAGAGCATAGTTCTTCTGTGCCGAGCGCGTCGCCATTGAAGATCCTGGCAGAAACAGAAACATACATGCCCAAGGTCCGATATTAGATGTTTCACGCTACAATAATTAGAAAATGTTTTGAGCTCGAACTGCTGTCATGCATGATGTCTCGTGGGACCTTAGTTCAGAAAGCGTCAAAGCATTAACATAAAACATGTAAACGGTGATATTGGCTTGTCTTTGGGGACCCCTGGAAGATACCTTTTCGTAAGCTGACTCACAGTCAAGTATTAAGAATGGTTGACTTTTTACAGTTGTGCTGTGTCAGATTGTTAAGAATGGGACATTTTTAAATGACATTTTTTCATTTGTAATTTTTGTTTGTTTGTTTGTTTTTTCATTCCTGGTTAATTGAATGCTGAAAGGTTTTTGCCTGGACAAGTCATACAATTTCCTATTTAAAAAAAATAATGTTTCCATGATTTTGTTTTTAACAAACCAGAGGTTGACATGCGCACCTAAGTGATTTGTTAGGCATTTACAGGTTCCGCTGTATTTGTATAAACACTCAGCATTTTTTATTTTCATTTTTTTTTTTTTTTTTTTTTTTAAATGAACTTTACACAGGATGATTCGACACAGGAGCACAGATAATATTTGTGCAACAGATATTTGTCTCTGGAGAAAATCAACATGTTAATACATTACTGTGTAAAGCAGGCAAATGCAATTGATAAGCAAATTAAGCAAGACATCACAGAAAACCTCAGGTATCTTTGCTGTAAAATGTGTGAGAGTTGAACAACCTGCGCCAACATGCGCACAAGTAAGCGTTGAGATTGTGTGCGCGTGCGTCTGCGTGCAGTCCACATTGCACTTCGCAGCGTGTTGCGATAAACCTTTGATTCGCCGATTTAGCGGACATTCCGCACGCACGCAGAAGTCTCAATGCAAAATGTGCAAATGCCGTGAATCAACGACGTCACTGAAAATAACCTGCGCGCCGAATCAATTAATTAGCAACCAATCTGCAAATTATTCTATGACGTCTTACCTGGTCAGTTGCAGTTTGAGTGTGCGTGGAGTGGATAAGTACACACGCTGTTGTTGACACGAGGAAGGCGTGGAATCACTGTCCTTGTCCCGCGTCTGTGGATTTCCTCCCCTCCCAGAGTCATACAGTGGCTGCTCTCCAGTGTTATGTTATTTCACAAGTAGTATTACTATAATCACCTATGTGATCATGAGAGGACAGTAAACTAAACATTTTGACCCTGTAACCAAGAAGGTGGGAGCTTTACATGGGCCCATCCTCCAGAGGTAACACACCTGAAAAAAGAGACTAGTCTTCTTCTTTTTCTTTTTCATTTTTTTTTTTTTTATTGGTGGGTGTAATTCTATTCAAGACAGCCAAGACTCCATTCATCTTTACCGCAATGACCTTTATTGCAGCTTACTAGGTTCCAAGATACCAGATGGTCACTTGTTTATGTTTTATTCCTAACTCTTATTGGTTAGTGATATCCTTTACATACAGACTGTATGGTTGCATGGATAAGCATTATATTTCCATGACTTCCATGTTTTGTAGAAGCAAGCAGGTATACGTTGATACAACCTTTATTGTGTTGAATCGCACTCGATTGTGCACGTTCCTAATGAGCTTGACTGTATATAGAGAAAGTACAGTATATTATTATTAGCATTTTTTATTACTTTGTCAGGCTACATATTTAATTATAGTTAATAATAGTCATTGTAATTATAACACAAACATTGATAACAACAGAATAAACAATCTATGAGAACAAAATAGAAGAAAATATGTCAGTAGTTTTACAAACTTTGTCTATTCTAATATTTGTATTCTAAATGGTGTCTTTTATCCCGTTCCCTCATCCATGTATTGCAGAGTGGTGTTGAAGTGAAAAAACTCCACAAATTCCACTTTATTTTATTTTGTTTATTACAAGGAATTCCAGCTTGTTGATGACTTTACTGAGAGTTCCAAGATTCCACAAACAATTTTATGAGGAATCCTTAAGCAGAGATGTATTCTTTTGTCTCTGTGCCAGTCTCGCATCTGTGTCGAGCGATTTCAACACAGCAGCCCATGAGAAGGGAGTTTGCTCCATTGGGAACATGAAGCTCAGAAGTACAGCTCGCCTGTTGAACAAACATGTTAGAAGAGTGATATAAAGACAAAACAGGGCATTCAAATGATTCAAGCACACTTGCCATGTGTGAAGCGTGCGAATGTGTATGAGCACTGAAACTCGCTGCCGTCTTTCTAAACTAAACAAAGTTAGCAAGAGCTAACGTTTTGGCTAACACCGATCACGTTTGCTCCAACATTCAAAATGTTTTTTTTGGTTTTTTTTATGAAATAAAAACCTCCAGGTTAAATGAATAATTGTTATTGAATCAAAGCTAAAAGTTTAACTGCAACGGGTTGCTTTTTTTTAAAGTTAAGGCAGTGTTTTTTTTTTTTTTTTTTTTTAGTGCAACGCTATCAACTCATCACCACTTGTTGGTGAGTTGCTCTGTTGAAAGGGAAGACTTACACAGAAACTCATTTCCCAAATGAGTGTACATAGCCAGGGAGAGCACGTAATTGACCTGCAGTGTGCTCTGAAGGTTGTGCAATCAAAGACAAAACTGTGGCGAACTGCCCCCAGAGAAACAAATCATTGCAGCTGTGTCAGAGACAGCAAACAGCTGCTGTACTCCACGCTTCAAGAAGTTTTACTGTATGTGAAGTCATGTCTTCATACACATGTACGCACACACACGCTATCCAAATTAACCTGTGACAGGAGCTTCCCTAATTGGTATAAAAGGCAGATTGAGAACAAGGACGGACCGAGAGGTTGGGAGACGTTACTTGCAAGCCGGTGAACTGAGAAACAGGGGGAATGAACGCGGGACAGCTGGTTAAGTGTTTTCAGAACACCGCTTTAACGAGGTAATAATATAAAAGAGTCACTGATGGTGTAGTGGTACACTCGCCTGACTTTGGTGCAGGCAGCGTGGGTTCAGTTCCCACTCAGTGACGGTGTGAATGTGAGTGCGAATGGTTGTCCGTGTCTGTATGTGCCCTGCGACTGACTGGCGACCAGTTCATGGTGTAGTCCGCCTTTCGCCCGAAGTCAGCTGGGATAGGCTCCAGCGTCCCGCGACCCTAACCAGGATAAGCGGTGTTGAAAATGGATGGATGGATAATATAAAAGAAGTGGTTGATGGACATTGACAGGGCAAAATTCAATTGGGTGAATAAAGAAGTCATATCTGCCATTGGTGTTTGTGTATCTTGGGTTTTATTTTTGGTCGGCTCTTGACAATACATAAATAAAAAGTGATTTTCTGAGAGCTGTGAGTGACTATACAGCTTAACTTTAAAGTTGAAGGTAGTATGATTCACAATTCTATCAAAAATTGGGAGAAAAGTACAGTATGCCTTTAAAGTTGCACAAACATAGTCACTGACTGTCAGTATACTATTTTTTAAACAAGCAATTAAATAATCAAGTTTCCCTATTACATGCCTATTCTGAAGGTTCCAAATACATACTTAGGCACCTATCAAAATGTATCTATTTATTATTATTACTTATTTATTTATTTATTTTTCTTTGATGTCCTTTTATCTGGTTTTCATGATAATTTGGGGTAAAAGTGCCCAGAAAGTCCTTCTGCAAGCTATTCTAGCTAGACTTTTACACTTGGCAGTTGAGTTGAGATGACTTGTTTTCTCATTAATATGCAGCAGGTAAATAAACTTTGCTCGGATTGTGTCACTCCTCTTCGCCAATTTAAATATGGAAAACAGCTTGGTTCTGATTGGCTGTTGGCAAATGGTGATATCTCGGCAGCCGGGCCAAGCATTCATAGTGACCTCGCTTTCATTTAATTCGATGTTGGAGGGTCTTACTATCGTCGTGAAGGAGAATTCACCAAGCGTTGTTTTGTTCACCCGCAACTCACAACCCCACAGAGAAACGGACATGTCACGCGCTTGAAGTAAAAGCGATGAGGATATTTTGAGAAGCGGGTCCCATTCAATCACTATAATGTATCTGGCTCACAGTGTTCATTTGCTTTGCACATTTTGGCAAAGGTGACCGCGGTTACACTCAACATTATAAAACACAAATCATGCATGCTTTTATATATTGTATTTGCATGGCTTATGACGACTACCCAGCCAACTGGCTCGCTAACTCCAAATCCAAAAATGCACTTCTCGCAGCATGTGAAAGCTTATTTTAGGAAGCCATCCTCCACGAAATGGGCCAGAAGACAGAACAATTCTGGTTCCGAAATGCTTTCTCCCCCCCAAAAATTGAAGCCATTTATTCCTCAAGTTTGGCGGGTGACACAAAGTTTAAGCTTTGCACACGACGCGGCCGTGTTTCCACTCAGCAATTTTTCCTGACATGGGCGAGCATGTAGCAACCAAGAAGTGGGCAGTTAGTTGAAAAACGAGTTAACTTTTAATGTCAGAAATACGCAGAAATCTCATCCGGTCATTTTGCAAGCCTTATGCGTTCATCATCTTTTGAATTCAATCGACAAACCGCATAGATGTCAAACAAAGTCACAGAATCATTTTGACCTATGTTATGCATGAAACAGTTAAAAAAAAAAGGGATTTTGGTGGAATGGGACCTATAAAACATTGCCTGCACAGTTAATAGGTATTTATTTAAATGATTATTGATTGTTGATTATAACAGATTGGAAGATGACCAAATCATCAACTTTATATTTACTGTAGGTTACATTATGTTTTATAAACTCCTACAAATGTAAAGAATCGAATATTTAGGTCAGGTATTGTCCACTTTACAATTCACAATGGTATCTATTTTTTCTTTGTGCTATCGCACTTGTGTCGTCATCCTTATTTGGGTCAAGCGTCATTCTTCAGTCAACATATTCGTCACAAATGTCATCGACAGATTATGAGGCATTAAATCCTTATGGTGCAGTATGATGGTGCCTAAAGGTTACAGTCCGGTGAGTCCTGCGGGGCTGCAGCCGAGCAAGATTTTTCTGTGTAGGTTGTGTGTGGGCATGTGCATGAGAGGGATAGCAAGAGGAAGAAACAACATGATAGATTATAGAACTATTTCAGTAGTGTAAAATTTCATTTAAAATCCTACTTTCCATTCAATCTTGATAAAACAATTGCCTTGCGACCCATATAACGCACCTTTGCACCCGCACCTTCCACAAACTCAATTGTCTTCCTCACTTGCACAAAATATTACTAGTTTGTATGGCTGCTGTGTGTCTGAAGTGTTGTTTTTATATTGCGGCCATATTTCATTTTGGCCTACTTTCTTTAAATTGCCTGTGGGGTTTTGTATGGGGAGAAGAGCCATCACGTTTATATATGAGATTGAAGGAACGGGAAGGAAGCTTGGAGACTTGTTTATGTTCTTATTCATTTTCTCTACATTTTTCTGCCTGTCTTCATACTACCTTTCTCCTATTATGTTTCCTTCCTTTACCCTCACTTTTCTCAGCTCCTCACGAGTCGTCAGTATCTATTACGCTTCCCTACATGATTCTGTTCTCCCCAAGTATGCATTTGTTCCCAGAGTCGGTTGTACCTGAACAAGTTCAATGCCCCCAAGTTCATGAACTAGTTCATACTTTGTGCGAATGTGAACTGAACTTACTTCATTTCTGCCTGATGAACGTAATTGAGAGCGCGTTCATTCTGGCGTCAATGAACGTTTTTCGAACGAAGGTTAATTGTCATTCAAGAGTGCCAGGTTTTGCTTGGGACTTCCAGGACAAAACCCGTCTGAACACACGATATACGAGCCTTGATATGTCGGGGATGAACACCGTGTTTGACATTGCCATTCATGTTTACATTCGGCAGGCATGTCGCAGCAGCCTGTGTGTGCGAGGTGCATTCAGGGACACTGCATAAATGGGAGTGAATGTGTTCTGTGGTTGTTTTGTAATGCAGTACATCATTGTAAAAATGTATTACTGGGAAAATTATTATTTGTGTCAGAATGATTGTCATCATATGGAATTTATTTTTGTTTTGCAATATACAGTAAGAATAGATAAGATCAAATATTTTGTTAATATAGTCAGCCAGAGCTGCAAGGAATGCAAAGTTCTCAATGTCCTTTCACCATGGTTCCTGTCATATTGTCTAGCGTGTTTTTGTTTGCACATCAAGGACAAAAGTCCTGTTTTTGTTTTAATTCCTCATTTAAAAAGGACAAGTAGTCAAGCAACAAGTTTTTTTAGGTTGTAGGGTGAAAGCTGCAGCTGGCTACTAGTGTGGACTTGCAACAATGATGAAATGAAATGCCAGTATTTTGAGGGTAATAGCCTGTCAGCATCATATTGGGGAAAAAAAACTATGAACTACTTCATTTTTGGAACGGCGAGCTTAGTTCAAAATTTTGGATTATGAACTATAAATTGAACCAGTTCATTTTTGGAACGGCGAACTGTAATTTGAAGTAGTTTGCGTATGAAATGAACTTTCCCAGTTCCCGTGCAACTGGTTTTGATTGCCGTTAGGACAGAAATCAAGAGATGCATAACATCTATTGCAACATGATCTAAGTCACTGGGAAATCTCCCATACATTTTGCAGAACTCTATGTTTGTACACCTTGACTAATCTCACTTTATTGTCATGTATTTTACACTTTGTACAACATTTGACTAATCCATTTAGCCCATCACAGTAGGGAACACAACAATCACACACTTCAGCAGTGGACAATTCATAGAACCCTGGGAGCAGTTTTTAGGTGTCTTGTCAGAGGGGACTACAGCCGTGGGCGTGAACCAGGACCCCTACAGAATATTTCATATCACATTAAAGCAGATCTGTGTAAAAAGTCAGAAATGTCACCGTTTTCAATAATATTTCCTTTCCTGCTGTTCCATTACAAATTTAAAATGTTTATGTGTACACTATTTGTTCTGGACCGAGTCACTTGATACTTGAGGCATACAATTTACTTCTGTGCATGAAAGAGCAGGATTCAAGTGCATTTATTTTGAAGTTAGAATTGATATACTGTATAATATT
This sequence comes from Phyllopteryx taeniolatus, assembly GCF_024500385.1. Lineage (NCBI taxonomy): Eukaryota > Metazoa > Chordata > Actinopteri > Syngnathiformes > Syngnathidae > Phyllopteryx > Phyllopteryx taeniolatus. The sequence goes on along the minus strand of NC_084509.1, from coordinate 3,350,953 downwards.
ATTTTTATACACACACAGGCACAAAAGCATTATCCCTCACAATGCATTTGCCCTTTGACACATCCTTTGACACAGTAGATTCTCATTTGCATACACACTATCTTGAATGATATTTATCATATTCGTGTGTGTGCACACCTGCGTGCGTGCGTGCGTCCTGTGTGTATGTGAAGGAAAACACATGCACCTTGGGTCAAATGATGAAACCAATTTGAAACAACATGCATTTCTATTTGACTGTACTTATCAACCGAATCAGACAAGGGTGAATGGAATTCATAAAACAGCTATGTGCCTACGTAATTTAAATAAAGCTGTACCCATTTTAAATCTTATCAACTCCTCAATGGAAACCACTGTAGCCCCAAATTGTCCCATGCTCTTAACATCCCAAGCATAGTTAGTTTTGGGTATGTGTGATTGTGCATGGGAGGCAATAACTGCTTGATTTACAAGATTATATTCTGCGCAACTCACCCATAATTCCTGTATGCATTTCAAATGTACATACTGGGTATAACCGGATGTATATATATATATATATATATATATATATATATACTTTTTTTTCCAACAGTTGCTAATAGCACTATCATGAGGAGTTTTCACTTTTTTGTCCCCATACTGAGGGCTACTTTGGAGCAAAAAACAAAGATATCTGCAATGTGTGTGCATAGAGCCAATGATGTTTAGGTGTCACAAGAAAAAGCACAAGTGAGTGTTCCACAGCCATGAAACAACTGTTCGTGAACTGGGAATATTGTGTGAATCAAGGTAATTTTTTATTCGTAAACTGAAATGTTCATGAACTGGGCCATTCGTAGACCAAGGGTCCACTGTAATCAGTGATCTTAACAGAAAACTACACTTCATCACGTCATCAAATCTTTAGTTTTGTTTGGGAAAATATTGAATAGATCCATCCATCTTCTATACCGCTTATCCTCACTCAGGTCGGGGACGTGCTGGAGCATATTCCAGCTATCTTCGGGCGAGAGGTGGACAACACCCTGAACTGGTTGCCAGTCAATCGCAGGGCAATATTGAATACGGTCCAATTTTATTTTCAAGGCAGGCTTTGGGTAAAAAAAAACAAAAAACAAAAGGTGTTTTTTAGGAAAAGACCATGTGTGGGAGGCAAGAAACAGATAACAGAACACAGGAGACAAAAATAGAAGAAAGTGGGTGGATCTGCTTTTGGTGCTGAAGGGGAATTTTCTAAGGCTTTTTAGTCATTCAAAACCACACAACCACATTAAAATGTATAGTAAGTTACCTAAAAAGCATCCATACTTAATCGTTGTCTGTTTCTATTAATACTAACAACATTCAGTGTCTCACAGAAGGACATTCCTGAAGTGGCATTACTTTCCCATGCAACAAAAGCTCAATGAAACTGTCAGAATGTGTAGCTGTATATCATGTCTTTGTTTAAGAATGAGAACATTTGAGGAATGGAAATATGGTACAATGTCTCATATGAAAGACCCCCTTTTGATCTCATTCTGAAAGGAGTGTCCTGTGCAACTCCGCATTAATTCTGCATGATTTATATTTCCTGGCGATCCTCCTCCCGCAATGTATGACTGTCTCATATTGCAAATATGGAACTTTTATTGTCTTGCATTTGTGTCAAGGACATGCATCAGTTTATGATTTTCAGCCAAGCTAATTATTAATTTTAAAATTAGATCTGCATCTTTGCGAATCCTCAATTCATTTTGATGAATGGATTTGTGGTGGGATGAAGTAGGGGCAAAGATAAATTTTGCTGATGGGAAATAATCCCTGGAACACACGCTGAAGGACAAACTGGGTATTATGAGCCCAGAAGAATTTGCAACTATGACTATCCTTATAATATGTCAATGTTAAAACCTAAAAAAACAACATGCCTTTGTATAATATCCAAAAGGACAAATTAGTTGGCGTGAATACACTGAGGGCTCTATTTTCGTAGACTGTGCAATGTGCGCCGGAGCGCAAAGGAGGACATCTTGATTTTCGTGCAAGCGTAAGACTCACTGACGTTTTTGCCAATTTGGCAGGCCAGCCTGCGCCAAGATGGATGTACCAACGCAACGAGTGTATGTCATTTGACATCCGCCCAGCGCACGTGACAATTTGGTGACTGAAAGTTTGTTTAAACTTACATCTGCCATATATACACATAGTATCTATTATTCAGTATTTTTATTTTAGTGACACGATTACAGAAGATACAATTATATATGTATATTAATTATATGAATATTTTGATGAGTATGTTGTTCCCCTTGTTAAGATTTTTGTGGATGCCTTGTTTGTGAGTCTGATAAAGACATTATTATCTGGACCATACTGATTTTACATGTAAGAATTTATGTGCAGGTTCCATCCATCCATCCATTTTCTGAGCCGCTTCTCCTCACTGGGGTTGCGGGCGCGCTGGAGCCTATCTCAGCCGTCATCGGGCAAGAGGCGGGGTACACCCTGAACTGGTTGCCAGCCAATCGCAGGGCACATACAAACAAACAAACAACCATCCGCACTCAAATTCACACCTACGGGCAATTTAGAGTCTCCAATTAATGCATGTTTTTGGGATGTGGGAGGAAACCGGAGAACCCGGAGAAAACCCACGCAGGCACGGGGAGAACATGCAAACTCCACACAGGCGGGGCCGGGGATTGAACCCCGGTCCTCAGAACTGTGAGGCTGACGCTCTAACCAGTCGTCCACCGTGCCCCTTGTGCAGGTTCCACTATATTGTAATTAAAGTTAAATTTAGAGGAAGTGAATATACGTATATGAATTGTATATAAAAAATGTTGTAACATCATGATGCCCTTCTATATTCTTATTTCATTTTATCTTATATTTGACTGGTTAGCACATCTGCCTCACAGTTCTGAGGAGCTGGGTTCAAATCCAGCCTCACCTGTGTGGAGTTCGCATGTTCTCCCTGTGCCTGCGTGCATTTTTGAGGATAAGCGATTTGGGAATGACTTGCGTGGTTCAACAAAATCTGTCTAGCAACAAGTGGCCATCCAAACTTGTGACCAGGAAAAAGAATCTGAACAATAAAGTTGAGATGGGTTGTTATGCCTTAAGCGTAAGACATTTTCAGTTGTAAAAACATTTTTAAAGTTGTATCTGTTGTCTTTGTAGTACACTGGGATTGTAAAGAGAATGTGGAAAAAAAAGCACATCAAACAAAAAGAGAGTATTATCATTTGTCATTGTTTTGGGTTCTCGGCCTTTTTCTTCTTAACAACTAAATACAAAGGAAATGTTTATATAAGGGTGTGGTATTTTTTGGAAACTCACCCCCTTCCTTCTGACCATCTGAGTCATCTTTATTTATTTATTTTTAAATCACATCTTTTCACACATTATCTTTAGGATTTCCTGCACCCAAGTGTGCTTTTAAGTTTCACTGTCTGCAGTGTTCGCCAGCCAGAACATCACTCATCTCCTTGTCTTCCTTTGTGGATATGGATGAGGGCATTGCCATGCTGAAAGTGACCGCTACCTTCCCAGTATAAATGTTTCATTGTAGGACAGAGGTTATAAATCAGAACAGTTTGGCATTTTTCACAATGACTGTTCCCTCCGAGGGGACAAACGCACCACAGCATTGCCAGCAATATCACCCACCAGAGCACAACAGAGCCACTGTATCCCCTTAAGGTGGGGTCAAGCGTTCAAATGTATAATGTCCACTCGAAGTATACCACACATGCACTTGTCCATAATAGGATGGAGTATGACTCACCCAACTCTTATCATTTATGTCCAAAAATCTTTCAACCTTGTGTCACTGTGTGTATGTGTGTGTTTTCTGTTGGCTAAGGTTCTTCCCAAAGTTATGTAAAAGCAAGTTAAACAAGTTCTATCACTTTCACACTGGGACCGCAATGCTGCTGTTTAAACCTCTCCTTTTTCCACGTAAAAATCCAAAAGACAGAACAGAGAGAGAAATAGTGCTGCATTGATACAGCTGAAATAGCCAGGAAGATCATTCAAACACCAACATCAATGATATGATATGCGTGTAGAACTGGAACTGCTCGACATGATGATGTAGTCTAACAGCCATTAGCTTCTCAATCGCTTGGAATGAAATCTCTAGACTGGAGACTTTCCCAGTTACCCAGGACTGATGAGACTAGCATCTATTTTAATTTGGTTTACCCCCTTGGCGTGCTTTATTTGGTCAGGTGTGAAAACAGTAATCAAACTTTCTGTGGATTGTGTCTGACACAGTTCAGTTGTGATGAGACAATGTTCTGACCTTGAAGCGATGTGGCAAATGGACAGGTACCCCATTGAAGTGAGCTGTGGTACATTTGTGTGCAATGAATTGGTGTGCCGCTGTAAATTATCAAATTTCACTGAATTGGTCTGAAAATTATTCATTGTATTATTGTATCAAATAATTCATCTTTGTTCATCTATCTGTGCCAGTGATGTATCGGGACAGGCAGAACACTGAACTTCTTTTCCACAAGACGGCAGGCGGTACATACTGTAATTAATAATGCACTCGGGCAAGTTGTATGGGAATATACGATGCATTGAAGATGTCTAGCTTCAACTCATTTGCAGTCTCAGTCTCTGGTCAGGCGTTAGAATACAATGAAATAATGTGCTGAATACAATAAATACAACTGATTCATACAATGAATAACTGCCATGAATAACTAAATATAGTAAAGCAATTTAGACATCTAACTTATTATAATTTTAAGCAGGAAGGGGGGGGGGGGGGGGGGGGCTTTACAATATTTGAAGTCCCTCTAAAATAGGCCTAGCAATACCACTGCCTTACACATTACCAAGATAGCTATGTCATACACTGAGCTACCTTGTTCCTCTTTTTCCATGAAATCACAGCCTGATGCTCTCTGTTTCATTAGTTACTTTACCTGCGTGCTACAGGATTGATTTTAAGAATCTTTTATTGGTTTTTAAAGCTCTTAATGGTTTTCCATTTCATTTATGAGATTTGCTTCTAACTTACAAGCCATACAGAACTCTCAGGTATCCAGATAGTGGTCTTCCATCAGTCCCTAAATTTAGAACAAGAACTCACAGTGAAGCATCCATTCATTGTTATGCTCCACAATGGTGGAAAACCACACACACACAAACACTTGAGTACAATTTTTGGCTTTACTTGTCCCACTTGTCTGCTTGTCAAACACGTCTTCGGTTGTATTTGCAGTTTGCATGTTGTGTTATAGAGGCACCTTTTCAGTCTGAGGATTGTGATTTGCTCAAGACATCCACTTAAAGTACACTCTGCTATTTGCACTATAGATAAAAATGCCAAAGTGAAAGTCTTCATTTAACCTAGCATACTGGACATGTCAGAGAGATTCTTGCTGAAAGATAGTGTGAATCACTCTATCATTCTCCTGCCCGAACTGAAGTTTCAATTCCTAGACAGTTCAACTGACTGCGACTGTCATCCCCCAATACACACCAAAAAAGCTGACTCCACTGACTAGACTACCTGTGATAGCATCATCTTCACCAGTGAATGAATCCACTGCATCCATTTTATGTATATTTGACTTTTTCTTTTTAACCCCAGCGTAGCTCTCTGCACCGTCCTCGCTGTGTGGACTTAATACCTCTGCATTCCTATGTATGCCCTGTAGACCCTTTCCTTTTTGTCATCGCAACTGTTTCAATGTTGACTAAATTCCTCCTATATCTATCAAATGACTTCACCTTTCTGTGCCCTCTGACATTTCTCTTTGGCTTGGCCTCATTGTAACCCTGTGGCATGGCCCCATCACTGCACAATTTATATCATTGCTAAATGGATATTACCCAAAATAAAAACTCATTTGAATGAGTGTAACTATTTTTAGAGCTCTCTGTGGCATTACAGTTTAAGGGGGCGACCAAACTAGCACATTTAGAGAAAAAGCAATTAATTCATGACTAGCATGATTGCGATTACAAGACGAAAAAGACTTAGCACAATCATTCCTTTTTTTCTCATAAGGACCTGGTTCTTTTGTTTATATAATGTTCAAGAGTAAATGAAAAAAATCCCAATATCCCAGAGTTTGTTTCTACATGCTTTTCACTTATTCTGTTGTATTTTTCTGTCAATGTAAGTCTGATGTGAATGCCATGTATTACTTATTTGTGAAGTGTAAAGACACACAATCTCATATGTTAATGCAAAATGGTAAAAAAATGTTTAAAATTCACACTAGTGTAGAAGTGTGCTGCATGTGTTGCATCAAGCTTTAGTGCGAGTGGCCAGTAACACTGCAGTGGCACTTGAGACTGGACCATTCTACAGCTGGGTCAAAGGCTAACAGCCAGGCGGTGCGATAAGCCCCAGCTTGGCACATACTGTGGGGAACACAGAGGTGCTCTCTGCTCTCTTGTTCTGTCACTGAATCCTGCTCTGGAACATCGAGGTCACATACTCTGTCCTCGTAATCCACATCAGTAGCTAGCCGAGGGCCGTGCCAACAAACCTTAAAATAGTACTCACATAAATATTGTACATAAAATGGCTTTTATGATATTAATAAACAATATTCAGTAAACATGGAGACAGAACATCCTCTAACAGTGTAAACCACTTATACTGTAGACCAGGGGTTGGCAAACTTTTTGCCGAAGCGCCATTTTAATGTAATTAAAATTGTAATTTAGTGTCCCTTATCAAACGTTGTGTTACTATGAACAATTTATTTATTTATTTATTTACCTGTCCTGTTCAGCTGCATGGCCATGGAGAATGGTGGATCTGTATGCCTTTTGTGCTGGAACAGTTTTGCGGTGCAAAAGGGGAGTTTGAAATGCTTCCTCTGCTTATTTTGTTTTATTAATTTATTTTCATCATTATGATGTTTATTGAAAATGCAGCCAGACAGAAAAGGGATTCAGGGGACAGCCTGAGGGACAGAACGGACAAGGGGAATAGGGGTCCGAACCACAGCACAACAATAGTTAGACGGTGGAGCTATTTGACTGCAAGTAATGTTACAACAGTCAAATTGTAAATTGCCATCTCCCCGTGGCCTGACAACTGGAAGGAGGGGGGCAGACACCCTGCGAGTCAAGCCAAGAGAAATGTGAATACCCACCACTCACCCTATTACTGTGGTTACCGTGATCGTGTGTGTTGGGGAGTTGTGCATTAAAACTGGGGAGACTGGTGGGGGTGAGGCGAGACGGACATAGGGCATTTATGACACGCAACCGTCACCACCACCCAGGCCAACCAGCTCCCCAAAGGATGTGCGAATGTAGGCTGGAGTGCCGGAACACCTGGCCGAGTGTCCTCCTCAGCCCGACACCGCCCTCCCCCCACTGACCGGTGTATGATGCATTAAAACTGGAGGACCGGTCGGCCAGAGAAGGCAAAGATGTGCCAGGACCCGGCCCAGCGTCCGCCTCATCATGCCTTGTGCCAGCCCACCAGGGGACCCTGAATGAGATGTGAATGTGCCTAGTGTGCAAAATACTGTATGTACAGTGACAGTAATAAAAATGTGCAGAGTAAGTGAAGTAAGAGGCTAGACTCCTGCGGGCCTGGCCCCACCAGCTCCCCCACCCACCTACCGCCACCCAGTGACAAGAACAGGGCACATAACACGCCGACACCCTACCATACTTCCCTAAGTCAGACGGGGATCCCACACAGCCTGAGTGAGAGAGGGGTGACGACCACGGCAGAGCACCCCAGGGAGAGGGAAGAGGAGGACACAGCCCCAGGGGTCATCTCAGTGTTGCAAACGGCCAGATCCCGTCTGTAGTCTTGCAAGTCTCGGCCAACTCTTACCCTTTTCTGTATTAAAACAAAGCAGTCATAGTGGCAGTAGTGCTCCATGTCCTGTTACCAGGGCATGAGCCAGAGATCTGCTGGGGTTGGATATGAAAAAAATCAGAATTGTACTGTTCAAATTGATATAAAAAAAAATCAGATACCTAACACGTTGGGAAAAGAAAATTGGAATCAACCTGCAGTGTGAATGTAGCCTTCAAGAGTGCTATAGGGCTTCTTCAAGTGTAGCATATTTAAACATGCATAAAAAGCACTCACACTTGACATTGGAACATTTAGCAAACAAAAGATGGCTTTGAGCAGTTTGTAAGTTGCTTCTTGCGCTCTTTCACTCACACACACACACACACACACGCACACACACGCACACACACGCACACACACATGCACACACACACACTGAACTGCTGCAATCAGCACATCCCTGCCATCTAAATAAACAGACTGCCTAAGCATATGTGCAGCACTGAGCTGATACTATAATTAGCTACCTAATCATAATCATTGTTACATTTCTCCCCTTCACTTCCTGTGCAGAGGGAAATCTCAGTCCAATTTATATCATTAAAGTAATTGCCCAACAATTGCTAATGCACCAGTTAATGCCAACTCGCACTATTGTAGCCTCCCTTCTAGCACTCATTTTCCATGATTAGCCACTGATGCTAACCGAGCCCATCAGTGGGAGGCCTATCAGGGGTTGTGTGCTGGCTGCATAAAGCATGACAAAAATACTGGCAAATGGAGCTGTAGCGTATATTGGGGGTTAAATAAAAATGTAATTAATTTGGAAAAAGATATAAAGGAAGTTAAACGCCTACGTTCACTTCCGGATTAGTCCAATTTACGCTTTAAAGTTAAATTCAAACTAAGTTGTCACGTAAAGGGGCACCACATCACTTTTTATATGTATAAAATTTAGGGAAAGTGATGAGAAACCTAAAATAACACTAATAATGATAAAAAGAAGAAAAATAGGCATACGAAAAGGGAAATAGAACACCGTGTGTTAGACTAAAGTTGAATCCGCGAGCATTTAACGTTTTCAGTCTGGATGGGAGAGAGAGAGGACAAAGTTATGATTTTGTGTGAAGCTAGTAATTAACCCCAAATTATAAGGCACTAATATTGTACAGTCTGGCAAACACTGGTGTGTCACTCATGAACGTAGATCAGATTGTGGGTGGTGGGGGTCAGTCTCAGTCGTTTCGGGAAGCATGGAGACCGGTTTGGTCGAATGAGAAAAAGAATGCAGCAAAATGAAACAAAACGAAAGACAAAAAGTTGTTGTTCACCACGCCTCGTTGGGAGAATATGACCATCCCTCTCCCCGCCTTGGGTCCGGGATCAGCTCGCAAGTTCAGAAAACTCATGTTTGGCTGGGAGCGCATCTGGTAGCTCAGCAGCAACTGTTCTGGAGGCTTAGTAGCGGCGATCCACAGAGGCTAGGGAACCGGGTCTCCATCCCCAAGGTCTGCGGTTACTGAGCCGCGTGCCCGAACAAAGAAAGGAGAGGAGGGAGGGCGAGGCCGAGGCCGAGGCCAGCCCGTGGCTGGCGAGGTTAACCAGCCAGGACACAAATAGAGAAAATACACAAGAGAGCGCAAGAAGGCGGGATTCAGGAGTTAAATACCTCGGGGGCGTGTCGAAGACGACCGAGGACCAGACAAGACCACACCCATCAGCTTGAATCTAGTCTACAATTTTGACCCATAAAATGGGTTTAAAATCATATATTCATATAAAATACCCCAAACTCACAGGTCAAGCATATAGAGTGAATGTTTAAACTTTAGTCTTGGCAGAAAGAGTCAAAGAAATAGTCTCAACTGCTTATGGTACAAATCACATTTCATGGTGCTTGGAGTCAAGCCAAACAGTTCTCAAAATCTCGCAGCTGCGCTTGTAAAGTTGACACACTGACACAGACATCAAGGCATACATTTGGAATAATTCGGCAGAGTTCGTAAAATATCAAAACACAAATTTTCCTTTGGTTTAACAACAAATGCAAGTTCACGGATTGGCTTTGCAGTTCCTCTCAATGACAGCGGGTCTCGCCTTGTGTGCACATTTGTCGACTCGTCCCTTTTGGCTGGTGCCAGTTCAAATGAATAAAAGGACTCTTTAATGACTGGAAACCAAGATTTCGACGGGACCTGCTAATTACTTTAGGGTCCACTTGAAGTACCCCAGGCGTCCTCTTAGTGACTGTCTCACAGCAGGGCGGCTTCAAAGAATTCAGTTTATCAAGCCATGGGGAGTCACTGTGTCACCTCAGGTTGCGGGGAGCATGTCCACTCCAGAGCGATTGGCTTGGTGTACCATCCTTAACTCTCGCTGAAGTCAGCTGAGGTAGGCTCCAACAGACCTACGACCCTAGTGAAGAAAACTGGTATAGATGATGGATGTATGGATGGATTGTCACACGACATTGTTTTATAGCATTCTAATTAAAATTTAAAAGGGGGCTTAGTGTGAATTTTAGATGGTTTTATAAGAACAGATGAAATTGAAATAATAACTCATCCACTGAAAACATTTGGCCATCAGTCATCCTGCTTTGTCATACAATGGTCAAATAATCATTATAATTCTTTCTATTTGACTTTTGGCCCTGGAAAGGCCAAAAGTGCGTGGCGATAGGCTGTATGTGCCCACGCTGCATAGTATTGCATATAAAACATGACAGCGCACCAGAAGAATTGCTCTGGGAGAGATGAGCACTAATCATCACCATGCGCTGAAATGAATAATTTTGACCCCCAAATGCATGTGCATGGCTTGTCCTAGATTTAATCTGATGATTCCTCTAGCGAGTTATTCAAGATGATATCGTCAACGTATAAAAGTGAAATAAACGAAACATCTACTAATAATTACGACAAAAAACGTCTACAGATCGCTTGGTCTCACATGTGTTCACTTGTGTATGGAGGAATTAAAAATTACTCATATGCTTGCACAACAGAAATAAGCAGAATGCATTGCTGTATAATGAAAAGACACATAACTGAGCCAAAGCCCAAATGTTAAGGACGATGTGAGTGGTGGCCAGAGAGAGAGGGTCGGGGGGAATTTTGGCCAAGTCTGGAACAATTCGGAAGGTCTCGTGTGAATACACCCTTAGCGACATTATGACCAACCTTTGGTGCTGTGTATAATGATTGACATGTAGATCCAGTCATTGCATGAATACATTGAGTGCAAGCGGGCAGCAAATAAAAGTCACAACAAAGAGGAAGAATACATGCAGACTGATTTTGAAAACCACGATGGTCACTTTTTGTAGAGCCTAAAAAGTGGAAATATTTTAGGAGATGTTTGGACACAAGTACTCCTTGAAGAGAAATGTGAGTAATAGCACATTATAATAGCACACATGCTAGCACAGTGCAAGCATTAAGTCCATTCTGAATGCTTTCGCAGCTGGGCGCTTCTGTTAGGTAACAAAAAGTGTATGTGTCATGAAAAGCAGGACGCCTCATGGATTTGTCGGAACTTTGTTAAAAAAAAAATAGGTCGCATACAAGTGAGTACATAACTCCCTTGAGGGAACAATTTTGGGGTTAATTGAAGGCCATTGAAGGTTGCCTCGGAATCCTGTCAAAAAAAAAAAAAAAAGCCACACGGGATGAGAATGACAGAGAGAGCTGATAATGATATCGTGTGTAGGTCGTGTGTCTGTTTGGGGGGGACAAGTGCACTGCTTATGGTCAATTAACCCTGAGGGCTATTACTGTGTGTGGTTGGTGTGGTCAAACACATACATACTCAAGGGGGGTTGAGGATCCTTGGTACTCGGAAGAGAGCAATTTGCAGAAGACAGACCTAACCCTTTTGCCCTCTTGCTGCCATTCATTTTAACTGCAACTGACAGTGAAACACAAATGTTCACACACATACACAGTAGTGCAAAATCCTTACTTCCTTCTCTTTCTATATTTTCCTGTTGGAAAAATCCCATTTGTTTGCATAAAATAATTGTATTAGCAATATCTTATGATACAGTGAGTCTCTACAAATCGATCTGGACAGCTAACTATGGAGTCACCTAAATTGACTTCTCCCTTGAAAGGTGCAATGTATGTTCATTCTGGATCTGAATGTAAACATTTCTTCATCTTCAATTTTTCGTAGTAGTTGGATAGACCTGCCAATATCCCCTACCCAACCTTTAACATGATGATCATGTAACCCAACATGTAGTCCAGTAGAGCAAAACAGATGAGCTTGTTGACCCTCTGAACCATGGTTTCCCATACTTACAAATACAAAAACAAAGTCAATGGTCAATTTGTATCATGTTGCCCATTGTCAGAATGAAATGCTATACTATTGATTATCATTTCTTGGCAAAAATCTATCTGATTCATGTGTGTAATACAAGATATTTGTGTCTCTTATTTGAAATTCTCCACTAATGTTCAGTTAAGGCAATACATTTATTTTTTTGCAAGTTTGGGTTACCAGGAGAAAAAAATCATAATAATTTAATTTCTTGAGCTGAAACCCTACTTTTAACTAAATATATATTATCCCTGTAAATCAAACAAGATGAGTGACAAGCATGATGCGCTGACAACAAAACCTCATTCAGTGACAGCTATTCAAAATGTATACTGTATAAATTTCGAATGTATCCCATGGCTGACCTCTGGAACAGTGGTTGCCATAAAGGCTGCATATATTTATAGGGAGTGTTTCCAGGCAACAGATGTCTCCATAAAAACAATCCACATCTTCCTCTACTGAGCAATAGAATCTTAAGTGATTACAGTCTGCACTAATGAAACAAATACAACAAATTAATCTCCAAACAGCTCTCTCGCTCTCTGTTCTCTGTAATAGCTTTAGAATTGCTTACAAATAAATATCAGTAAAATAATAAGAGTAGGAAGGTATTTATTGCAGTAGTGTGAGGATTTCACAGGCATAAGCCCAATGTCAATTAAAATTAGGGACCGTGGCAAAAAATAATTTACAACAAAACAGTTATTATATTATTATATTGATGTTTCAGAGCCACACCATGACATACCCCTTGACTTGTTAGCAACACTGACATTCACATCACTATACTGCGGAATACACAACAGATGCTGGAATGTAACAAATATAAATGATCCACCAAACATTATATTGTAAGTGATTGCTGCTGACGCTGATTCAAGCGAAACGTAAAATTATTCACCCTGTGTGAACCAGCTGATTCTCTTCACTTCTATTTGTACAGGTACATTTCACAGCTTCCTGGACATGAAAATTATGGATGTCATCACAACAGACACTATAAAATATATAGAAATAAATGAAGCTGGTTAGACAATACATACATGACGAGGACGGCAAACCCACTCATTGACAGTCATTAAATGCACAGTATTTTAAATTTTTGGCCTTTCATGGTAGTATATGAATATACTGTTATGTCATTTTCAGTGTTGGTCTGCTCTTCTTTTCCACACACAAAACAAATGTTTCAGGCTTTGATTTTTCGGAGAAAAAAAAATCACAAACATTTTTAGCTTTTCTTTTTAGACTTATTATTCCTTCTGTTGTACAAATATAATTGGAGATCTGTAACTACTATTATTGTCATGGTTTTCAATGTTTAGATTCTAGCTATTTGGCAATTTTATGTTCACATCCATTTGTCTTCTTTTCTTCATACAAATTGACTTTTTACCTTGATCATCAGAAAACGCACAGAAGAGGCATCGAAGTGACTTTCCTGTTGTTGACAACGTGGTAATGAGGATGTTTACATTCATTAAATATATTTTGGAACGAGGAACTTGTAGGTCATTTTTGTTGACATCATTCAGCGATGTCACTGTTGTTGATTTATGAATGTGATCCTGCCAGCATTTGCATATAACGTTCATCCAGATCAGGCTTAGGGTGATGGAAATTATTTATTTCTACTCCCTCCTTGATGGATGTCACTTAAAGCAAATCATTACTTGTTCTCTTTTATAGCATTCCTGTGCTTCTTAAGTCTACCCAGTCCAGCACATGAAAAATGACTATTATTATTTAAAATGATATATTTACAGTATTTATATAATGTCAATTTAGTTCATGTTTCTATAATTATGCTGTTCAGCAAAGTACACATAATTACTTTCAATGGGGAAAAAAATTGATTTGACATTGACATACTGTTTACATTTGAAAATCCACATTTTCAATTTACTGTGCCTTTTGTTATTGAAATAAAAGGTTTTTTATTTTATTTTATTTTTTTGTGTGTGTCGTGTGCGCTGCAAACCTGGCAACACCAGTCACCTGTATGCTATGCGACAAGTGCTGAGGACACCTCATTTAGCAAATATGGAGGGAGCTCCAAAGATGATTACACATGGATTCAAGGATGTTTTGATGTTACTGGGGACAATGGCAAAGACAATGGCAACATGCAAGGTTCGAATACTCAAAGAGACAAAACAGCTACAGTATGATATCTTCAAAGTCAGAATGACAATAAAGTGATAGACAATACAGAGAGAGGAACCTGGAAACTGTACTGTTGAAAAGGTGCAATTGTGAATGTATCATGCACATGTTTACATAGGCGGCGCCTTGAGTGGGTTGACTCGCTGCTGCGCAATGCCAGCATGTCCGCCATATTTGATGTGGCCCGTAAACTAATGCAATTAAATAGACTGAATTTCATAAAGCCGACCACCTACAAAATCCACAAAGTTGATGCCGCTCATTCACACATTCACACACACACACTAATATATTTGGGAATAACAAGGGAATTTTCAAATCTGAAGATTACATGTTTACTCGGATACACAGTATATTTCAATATTTAATCATTACAGTCATTATTTTACGTACATTTGTTGCTGTAAACACTCATGTAAACGTTGGGGAAAAAAACAACGTACTCTTCTAAATGATATACACTGAACAAAAATATAAATGCACTTTTGTTTTTGCTCCCATTTTTTTGTGAGCTGGAGTCCAATATCTAAAACATTTTCTACATACACAAAAGGCCATTTCCCGCAAATATTTTTCACAAATTTGTCTAAATCTCTGTTAGTGAGCATTTCTCCTTTGTCGAGCTAATCCATCCCACCTCACAGGTGTGGCATATCAAGATGCTGACTATGATGCATGATGATTGCACAGGTGTCCCATAGGCTGGGCATAATAAAAGTCTGAAATGTGCAGTTTTATCACAGCCCAATGCCACAGACGTCGCAAGTTTTGAGGGAGCGTGCAATTAGCATGCTAACTGCAGGAATGTACACCAGAGCTGTTGCCCGTGAATTGAAGGTTCATTTCTCTACCATAAGCCATCTCCAAAGGCGTTTCAGACAATTTGGCAGGACATCCAACTGGCCTCACAACCGCAGAAGACACGTAACCACACCAGCCCAGGACCTCCACACCCAGCATGTTCACTTCCAAGATCGTCTGAGACCAGCCACCCGGACAGCTGCTGCAACAATCGGTTTGCATAACCAAATCATTTCTGCATAAACTGTCAGAAACCGTCTCAGGGAAGCTCATCTGCATGCTCGTTGTCCTCATCAGGGTCTCGACCTGACTGCAGTTCGTCGTCGCAACCGACTTGAGTAGGCGAATGCTCACATTCAATGGCGTCTGGCACGTTGGAGCGGTGTTGTCTTCATGGATGAATCCCGGTTTTCACTGTTCAGGGCAGATGGCAGACAGCGTGTGTGGCGTCGTGTGGGTGAGCAGTTTGCTGATGTCAACGTTGTGGATCGAGTGGCCCATGGTGGCGGTGGGGTTATGGTATGGGCAGGCGTATGTTATGGGCAACGAACATAGCTGCATTTTATTGATGGCATTTTGAATGCACAGAGATATCGAGATCCCGAGGCCCATTGTTGTGCCATTCATCCACGACCATCACCTCATGTTGCAGCATGATAATGCACGGCCCTATGTTGCAAGGATCTGTACACAATTCCTGGAAGCTGAAAACATCCCAGTTCTGGCATGGCCAGCATATTCCAGTGACTGTCACCCATTGAGCATGTTTGGGATGCTCTGGCTCGGCGTAAACGACAGCGTGTTCCAGTTCCTGCCAATATTCAGCAACTTCGCATGATTAGTGAAAAACAACTGGCTATTATCACATCAATTTATATTGTGAATGAGCAAGATTGTATGATTTAACTTATGATTTGCTTAAACCAAGAAATGAATTGACTACAATGCCATACAACTAAGTGGGGACTCGACCCTGCTTGATTTTTGTGTGACTTGTGAAGCCACAACAAGCTGAAAGTTAAGACTTGAGATGTACTTGCAACTTTCACGTGAGTCTTATTCCCACCTCTTCTGGGAATGGTTAAACAAACCCATTTCCTGATCCAAACTATACATCGGTGTGAATACAGTATGAGTCTAAGACATCAAGGCCCTTTTTAGAAATCAAAGTGTTTCATAAATGTAGAGACTGAGGATTGCATTGTCCATGTCACTCTTAAATTGTTTTGCATAAACGTCTAATGACTAGGGTAAGACAGGAATCATTGGCACCGCGAACTTGTCAATTCCATCCTCATCAAAACACCGTGATATAACTATTTCATACTAGCAAGAGATGAGGCTAAAGTTGCCTGTTTTAGTCCAAATGACCATCCTTTTGTAAAGTAATGAAGGAAGCTGCCTGGGTGAAAGTAGAATATGCATGGGTACAAAGGAGAGAAATCACTGAGCTGTTTGATCCCAACTATCTCTAGATGGAAGTTAAATTGGGCATAGACTGGTGCCTGATCATTATCCTAATTACTAAAGGCTGTGGGGTTAAAGTTATGCAAGAGATGCATGTTTCCAAATGTTTCTAAGACATTTTTAGGCAAAGAAAAAAAGATTCATACACTTTCAAAAGACTGTGCAGACCCACTGCAACAGAATACGACAACAGGAACTAATACAGTCATGCAATAACCCAAAGGACACAAAAAGAAATGGGAGTCCCAATTAGCTTCACCTCTTTTGCTCTGTTCATATTTCATGAATAGATAATTAGAAGTTCCATGAAA
The DNA here is from genome assembly GCF_024500385.1 of Phyllopteryx taeniolatus. Classification (NCBI taxonomy): domain Eukaryota; kingdom Metazoa; phylum Chordata; class Actinopteri; order Syngnathiformes; family Syngnathidae; genus Phyllopteryx; species Phyllopteryx taeniolatus. The sequence goes on along the minus strand of NC_084509.1, from coordinate 3,334,111 downwards.
CAAAAATAACTGCTCAATATGCCGGTTGTTCCATAAGCCGCTCATTTGGGGTTCTCCAATAAAAACAATCCCACTTGTATGGAATGCAATTTATCGTCAAGGACCAGCTTTTTCACCTGTACCAACTCACAAAACTATGATAGAACACCACTTAAGTATAAGTGTTTCTCCCATTTTACAAGAATGTACTGTAATTATTTATTTGGATATTCAATCATAAAATTCACAATGCTTACAAGTCCCTCGGCAAATTTGGAATATTCTTAATTCTATTAGTCATGACTTGTATGAACACTTAAGCCATTGTTGCACTGAAGTGGAACACTTCAGCTCAGTTTGTGCGCTACGGAGGTCAAAATCTATAAATCCTGGTCAGGCTTCAATCAGTAACCAGAACAGTGTCATGTGCAAAAAGAAATTGTAAACAAGAAACATTGATTTAATGAAGCCCCAGACATGACATGGGAACAATTTCTTTTAATTGTGGCCACAATATGAAGTGTGTGCGTAATATTAATTTGTGGCCACGAAGTCATAAATATGCTCATGAAACAGTAATTTGTGGCCATGAAGTAGGTATAGGATGCTCAAAAAATACTAATTTGTGACCAGGAAGTAGTTATAATGTGTGCATGAAATATTAATTAGTGGTGTCCAAGTAGCTGTGGTCCCGTACTGGGTTGGGTACCAGCTTCTCTAGAAACAGTAACGTAGTCGAGGAAGAGGCTGGGGCTAAAGGTACACAATGGAAAGGGATAGTATGATTACATTTTTGTTGCGGTTGGGGATGAGTTACAAAGAAATGTCAAAATTGCCTCGCATTGCAAAGAATCATTATTACCAATTACATAATACAGATTTAATGCAATACATTGCATTAAGGATGCTGCACATAGCAGGCTTCCAGTGCAATTGTGCTCCGATTGCTTACCCAGATGTTCAAGTTGTTCAGAAAAATGATATTAAACCCATAAAATTTTGCGCACATTGTACCTATTTTTTGGCCATAATTTATCCTTTTTTGTGCACTTTTCATTGTCTACCATGTCATGTCTGGGGCTCAGTTTTTAATTGTTCTCATGCTTTTTGTAAATAAGAACCTTGTATTTTCTTCCCATTTAATTTGGTTCACTGTAATAAAAAGGTGGACAATTTCTTGTCAACAAATAAACAGCAATTGTGCTCCACCCATCAATCATGAAGCATTACACAGCCACCAGTAACCCAACAAAGTGAGACAGAATTATAGTGGCATGGGTACACTACACTCTACAGTAGAAAGTCTACAAAAGGCATACCATACAAAGGTATACTTGCAAGGTGGAAATTACAGTTTAGTTAAGAAGAAGTTGCAATTCAGTTGTGATTTTCAAATAATCCAACTTGATATTTACGGTTTACAATTCAGCAAATGTGTGCCACAGTTACAGCTGGGCAAAGGATTTTGTTTTTTTCTTCCTTAGTTTGACTCTGAATGGTTTCACCTGGTCTAATCACCCCTTTCCTCTTTATCACAATTGCCCTGTGTCTATTTGTCAATCCTAAAAGAGCAGCCATGGACGGTTGCTACACTGAAGGGCAAAAAAAGAAGACGCAAGTCAACGCAAAACATTGACATCAGACTAGCAAACAGATTTGAGCCCCTTTTGCAAGACCCTGGCAAAGAATACTCACCCCCCCACCACCACTGAAAGGGATTAAACTAAATCATACAAGAAATAAATTGGCACCCCAAATGTTAGTAGTTGGTGATGGAGCTATCAAGGATATGAAAGATCACAAAGAAGAACACCAATGTATTGTGTTTTACCAAATATATCTGCTATCTAAATAAATCATGGCGCTCACTAATGAGCGCCCAACTGTGGAATCTGTCATTATACACACAGCGGCCCTGTATGTTGTCAAGCCGCAATCAGAGGTACTGAAACAAGATTTCATTGATCTCCTAACAAAAGTGCAATGTCTGGATGCAGAGGTTTTCATAAGTGGATGTCTCATAACAGCACGATATGGGGCTGAACGTTGCAGCAGGCTTAAGCAATTAAATAAATGGTATAAATAAGTGTGTACAGCTCTATCTGTGAGCTTCAGTGACAATTTCTGTATTTTGGGGGATTCGAGCCATCTTTACAGGGCATACAGTTTCTGTGTCAATAAACAAGGGGTTAAGTTACTGACTGCCAACATTTTTTACTGCATATGTCGTTCAGTGGCACGAAAGGAAAACATTGGCCTTGTTGACGTGGCTGAAGGACAAAAGGCACAGGAGTCTGCATCTGTACCTAGACATCCATCCATCCATTTTCTGAGCCGCTTCTCCTCACTAGGGTCACGGGCGTGCTGGAGCCTATCCCAGCTGTCATCGGGCAGGAGGCGGGGTGCACCCTGAACTGGTTGCCAGCCAATCGCAGGGCACATAGAAACAAACAACCATTCGCACTCACAGTCATGCCGACGGGTAATTTAGAGTCTCCAATCAATTTTGGGATGTGGGAGGAAACCGGAGTGCCCGGAGAAAACCCACGCAGGCACGGGGAGAACATGCAAACTCCACACAGGCAGGGCCGGGGATTGAACCCCGCTCCTCATAACTGTGAGGCTGACGCTCTAACCAGTCGGCCACCGTGCCGCCTTTACCTAGACAATCGGAGAAATTAGATTAGTCTATACGACGAGCAGAAGGAGTCGTCATCCAAACAATCGCAGGAACGAATGAGAAATTAGATGAGGCACCACTTGAATTCTCCCCCACCCCGCCCCTCCTTAATTGGTTCAGGTCCTACCTGGAGGAAAGGAGTTTTTTTTCGTAACCAATGCTGACTATGATGCTTATGCAGATGACACACAGTTATATCTAGCAGTGTCTCCAGATCACCACAGTTCAATTGAGGTGTTGTGTCACTTTCTAAATCAAATAACTGGATGAATCAAAACTCCCTCCAGTTAAACCACAACAAAACCAAGGTAATTGTTTTGGGCAGTAAGGAAAAGAAGTTTGCTGTTTAAAAACCAAAGACCAAGTCCGAAACCTGCTGATAGATTCCGAACTGAGTTTCAGTAGTCATATCAACTCAATTACTAAAACAGCCATCTACCAGCTAAAGAACATCCAGAGGCTTGCATTAACCAAACAGACCAGGAGAAGGTCATAAATGTTTTTATCTCAAGTAGGCTTGACTATTGTAATAGTCTTCCGACTGTACTCCCCCAAAAGAGCGTTAAACAGCTGCAACTCATTTAGAACGCTGCAACTCGGGTTCTGACCAGAACAAAGAGGTCAGAACATCCATCCATCCATCCATTTTCTGAGCCGCTTCTCCTCACAAGGGTTGCGGGAGTGCTGGAGCCTAGCCCAGCTACCATCGGGCAGGAGGCGGGGTTCACCCTGAACTGGTTGCCAGCCAATCGCAGGGCACACATAAACAAACAACCATTCACACTCACATTCACACCTAGGGGCAATTTAGAGACTTCAATTAACCTACCATGCATGTTTTGGGGATGTGGGAGGAAACGGGAGTGCCCGGAGAAAACCCACACAGGCACGGGGAGAACATGCAAACTCCAAACAGTCGGGGCCAGGGATTGAACCCCGGTCCTCAGAACTGTGAGGCAGATGCTCTAACTAGTCGGTCACTGTGCCGCAGGTCAGAACATATCACTCCAATTCTGTCTCTACACTGGCTCCCGGTCAGCATTTGAATAGTCTTTAACTTTAAGCTACTGGTCTATTAATCATTAAATGGTTTAGGTCCTGAGTTTACAAATGCTAGTGGAATATAAACACAAATATTCGGAAATCTATAGACTGAGGTCAAATAATGGAGCACAGAGTCCAAATCAAATATGGAGAAGCAGCTTTTAGCTGCTATGCTGCTCACAAATGGAATAAATTGAAGTCAAGTCAGTACCAAGTGTCGATGTTTTTTAATCTAGGTTAAAAACACTAATTTTTGTGTGTGTGTGTGTGTGTGTGTGTGTGTGTGCTTATGATTGAATATTTTATAGAATTTCTACTTTTAAATTATCTTTCTTGCACTGTATTTTTCTTATCCTTATACACATACATAGATATGTTTTGTCTTTGTTTTCAAATGTTTTAAGATGCATTTTACTTTTTTTGTCTTGATCTTTTAAAGTGCTTTTAATCATGTAAAGCACATTGCGTTACCTTGTAAAGGAAATGTGCTCTATGTGCCTTGCTTTATTGCAGTCTAGAAATTTTGCAGTGCACTTAACTCATCCGGGTTAAAAGAAGACTAAATCTGGAGATTCTTAAATCTGGAAATCATTTTTAGACATGAAAAATGTTATGTAAATTAAGGTGACAGTCATTTTTCAATTTCTAGCCTTGTTTTTAGGGGCTTAAGAAGTTGGCAACAGGGTTTAAAGGCTGTTATTTTCTTGCATTTGTAGAGGCATTCGAGTACTGTTCACCTCTGACCTCTCACGTCACCTACTCACAATTGTATTCCACACATAATGAAATCAGTCCAGAGTGTAACCATCCTCACACCTGAAGTCAGCTGGGATAGGTTATTGAAGGGTAGGCTGAAGACTGTTTGAAGTGTAAAGTTTTACAAAAATATAGCATTCACTATTTTGGAGTCATTTTATGTGAAGTACCTCCATTTTTAGGAGCATGCAAGTACTTGGATAAATGCCTTACAAGAGGTTAATTAGCTAGGTCCAGTCCATTACCTTGTTACTTGAAGACAAATGAAGGAGATAAAAGTCTGGAGTTGATATCATGTATTGAGTTGGCATTTGGTAGCTGTTTAATTGGAACACCAAATTAAAGTTCAAAGAGATCTCAAGACAAGTGAAGAAGTCCATCATTAGGCAAAAAAATAAAATCTATAAGTGAGACAGCATTGATAATGAAAAAACTAGAACGCACTGGTAAGCTCAAAAGGATAGAACACCAAAGAAAAGTAAAGTAGAGGATCGCACAAGCCTGTCCTTGATGAAGAAAGACAACAGATTTCTAGAATACTCTGAAATAGGTTGCCGTATCACTGAAAAAAATAAAATTAAGAGACACCTTGATAAATAAGATATACAGAGGTACAAATCACTGGTAACAGTGAAGAAAATGAAGCCCAGATAACATATAAAAGAGATATAACCAAGGTCACTTCTATCAGACTTTTGTGACAATATAACTTGCAAGTCTACAGTTATTACATTATTTACAATATAGACTTGCCATCTTCTCTCAGAAGACATTTTGCTATGTATTGTAAGTTTTTATCAGTAATTATCGCTAGAAGCTAGCATCTGCTGGAGAAAAACTTTGTCAGTGTCCACAAACACATGAATATGTTCACTAATCCTTTTGTGTACTGTTATAGAGTTGACCCTGAGATGCTGAAAGATATCTGAAAAAAAAAAGTTTTACATTGAACATGTGCAAACCTGCAGAACATAAAGTCAAAGGTTTTTCATATATTGCATACATCTTCTCACATGCTGGTCTCCCTAGTCCCCTCCTGCCTGCTCTGTTCTGTCTCGCTTCAAAAGCACCCATCACTACAGTTGAGCGACAACAGCGGGCAATTACAACCAGGTGAGAATGTGACACTTCTCACAAATCACTTAACAGAGAGATTGCTTTTCTACAGCCTGCTTGAGATGGTGTCTGGATGGGGGTGGGGGGGGGGGGGAGAACAAGGTCTAGAAGGTTGAAATGAAGTATATGCTAGTCCACACGAATGCATGCACACACGCATGCAAACACACTCCTGTCTCGATAATTTAAGTGTTTGCTATACTGTTATTAAAATATGAAGTGACAAACGTCATCAGCAAGTTCCCTGTAAGATAATGTTTGTTCGTTTGATTGTTTTCTAGAATCCAGACAACGAGAGTTGGATCAGCAACAGATGTCCAAATAGTGATGCACTGAATTTCACTCTTGGGGTATTTTTATGCCGTTGATTGATTGAAAGTCTCCCTTTCATACACAACTTATAAACAACATAATTTGCTTAATCTCTTTGGTTGGTCCTTGCATACTGTGTGCATACAATGACTATTATTGTAATTTATTATTATTACTGTGGCATAAAGAAGACTCATTAGTTTAGTGGACTATAAAGCTGGATTTACATACAGTATGGTATACCCTGTCAAAGCGATCATGACATCATTGAAATACAGTGACTGATGACTTACAGAAACACACATCTTCCCAAACAACCAAATAATTTAGTGCAGACAAAATAATCCATGATAAATCAAAACTACACCAAATATGGTATATTAGTGTTGCACAGACCATTAAATAAGGAAAAGGATTATTGATGGCACTGCAGTCAGTACATTCATCCATCCATCCATTTTCTGAGCCTTTTCTCCTCACTAGGGTCGCGGGCATGCTGGAGTCTATCCCAGCTGTCATCAGGCAGGAGGCGGGGTACACCCTGAACTGGTTGCCAGCCAATCGCAGGGCACATAGAAACAAACAACCATTCGTACTCACAGTCATGCCTACGGGCAATTTAGAGTCTCCAATTAATGCATGTTTTTGGGATGTGGGAGGAAATCCGAGTGCCCGGAGAAAACCCACGCAGGCACGGGGAGAACATGCAAACTCCACACAGGCGGGGACGGGGATTGAACCCCGCACCTCAGAACTGTGAGGCTGACGCTCTAACCAGTCGCCCACCGTGCCGCCTGCAGTCAGTACAGTCACGTAAAATGAAACCTGTGATGGGAAGAGTCAGTGTAGGCAAATTAAAAATATGTGTCATTTACTTCCATGTTGAGACTGCTTGGTGTTGACACACGTGCATGTGCATGTGGGTGTTCCGTAAATATCAGATGAGGGTCCATTATGTGGGAAATATGTGTGTAAATAGACAGTCCCCAAAAAATCGATGTAGGCACTAAATCGGAATTGCACAATCTAGTAGGCACTAAATCGGAATTGCACAATCTATCCTAAGGCGCTAGAAAATGGTTCAACCACAGTATGCAGTATCAACCATAATACAGTATATTAGGCAGAGCACATTGTCACCTTAAGCCTGGTACACACAGATTTTTAACCACTTTAACAGATTTTTAAATGTGCAAAATCTCAAATATGACAATTAAAATTGCCATATGTTTTCTTACTGCTTTTAATTCATGTAACTGCCTCAAGATGACCGACAGACCACCACACCTAACGATATTTCCACCTACAATCAAGACTCTTGTCCCCCAAACCAGAAGTCAGGCATAGTACCTAGAGTGACCTGTGAGAGGCAGCAAGGTTTCACAGCGTATCAAGACTGACGATAAAGAAGAACAAGTAGTAGAAGACAAAGTATATGAAGCAAGGCTAGGCTTAACTTGGGGTAGCAAGGTCTTCTGAAAGATTTAAGGGGCACCATTTTTAAACGTAACAGCACAAGCTTCAATTCACGTCTTAAAGGTCAGAGGACAAATATTTTGTATTTTTTTCTTTATTTATTTTTTGCCAATTATTTTTCCTATGGCCATCAGGACCTCAACCGCCAGCAAGAGAACTAAATCTCGCAGCTGCCACGGTGCAGCAGCGAAGCGGCGCAGACAAGAGGGGAGCATTTCCTTGTACATACCTCCGACTCTACTATGGTTATTATACACTGGGGAGTAGGAAAAAAAGACCCACACAGTAGTTTTCAGTACTGTCGTCTGTACTTTTGCCTATATGACAAGCCAACAGACTTTCTGTGTGGCATGTTATAACGCAACTCGAGCGAGTGGAACGCAATATATAGGAATACTACATACTATGTAAAAGCTTGTACCGCTTGTCACTGAAACATATATGAATATATACTATGTATAGTCGTGCTCCAAAATATTGGCACCCCTGGGGTGCCATTATTTCAAGCCATAACTGTATACAAAGACATGCTTTTGACATGCCGTCACATCGAGCCAGTGGCCACTCTCTTTTTCTGTTGTACACCTGCTACTTGTCTGCTCGTCGTCGTCACTGTCTGATCGGCTCAAACGTATACATTTTGACGATGCCAAGTTCAGTTGGGTGCTCCTGAACGTCGCCATCCTCCTCCTCCACACAGTCCAACACGTTGCTCGACATTGCGTATAGTGTGTAGCGCGTTGTGTTTGGCAATTGCAACGTCACTTCTGGTAGCCCTTGCAGTGGATAGAGTAACCACACCCCGGTGTCTTGAGCTTCGGGTATGTTCGGGGACGACTCAATATGAAAACCTACGTTTTAGCTAAACTATGGTTGAAAACTTCCTGGAAGTGACGTGCATGTATTACATAACATATAAACAATGCAAATATGAATTTTAACTGACCCCATAACATCTTTGTCATCTGACCTTAAATGGCTATCCAGTAGTTCCATTTCACATCACAGAGTCCGTGACTCATCCGACCTCAGTGTTGACCAGACGTAAGGATTTTTGATCGGAATTATTGAACATTTAACATTCACGATTGACCATTTTCCGAGCAGATCAGAAGGACAAATTACTTAACGCACACCAGACCACAGGATAGGATCATCTTTATAGATGATAATAATCGGGCTTTTGCTGACTTACATCTGATGGGAAGAATCAGGCTCATAATCAGCCCACTTATCTTATAAATCTTCTGCTTGTCTGATACCCACATTTATCTACAGATTTAGTTTTTTATCCATGTGATTTTTTTTCTGTAAAAAAGAGTACATTGCCTTTTCTGTTAAGTAATACACTAAGTGTACATTTATTGCATCTCTCCTGTATCCAGCGGACTTACTGTACATTAGTTACCAAAGCAGTACAGTGCTATTAGTTGTTGTTTTGCAGATCTGTGTGGATGAGGATAATTTTGACAGCACTATCCTCCATACGTAAAGATAGTGAAAGTAATCAAAAGCTCAAAGAGAAAAGAAAGGCACTGTTGTTACTGGGTTGTTACTGTGTAAACCCACACCTAAATTGCCAGTTCACTGGTGCCCACAAGCCTGTTTGCCAGCCATCCCTTGGCTATCCTTCTCTGACTTTATTGGCAGTGCACTTATAATTTTCCCTGCTTGCAGTCTAGGCACATTTTACCATGTAGGTCTGAATACAAATGTACTCTAAAAAATTCAGGGGCAGCTGCTCTAAACTGTGGAAATAATCTCCACCCTCAGATCAGACTTTCAACATTGAGAACCAGGGACATGCAGAGGGGGAAAGGGGTGTTGCCTGGTCCTGGTTGCCTGAACCCCGTTTTCTCCTTGATGCCCAACGTGCCCTTTTGTCAATGTTTTATTTTGTTTAGTTTAATTTAGTTTTTTGCATGTGCGTGTGTTCATAAGCCTGTCTGTGGCCTTTCAACAATAATATGTAATGTAACTTAGCTGTAAAAAAAAAAATGTAAAATTGAGAGGAACCTACACCTGATCAGGATATTTGGGAATGCCTGCTTTGCCTGCCCTGTTACGGTACTTCATGTTCTGACCATTACCAACTTCTACAACTTTTATGAGTCTGAAATCTCACTCGTTGTGCATCACATGCTAAAACAAAGAAAAATGAGGGCACCCAACTCAGACCTGCACACATGCTTCAGCATGTTGTCATTTAACATCTTCATTTGTGGTTCTGAAAATGGGAAACTGTAGTCTCATTAAATAATACAGCATTTCAGATCCACTATTAAAACCAGATGTACAAATGAATCCGATTTTTTTTATCATGTAAATAAATGATTTGTTCACTACTTTTTTCAGTTATATTTTTGGTACTATACAAGCCAATTCACGCCTATCTGATCTCTGTACCTGTGTGGGTCGAGTGTCTGTGTGCGTGTGTGTGACTCAGCAGGAAGGAAGTGGAGGTTTTATCAATAAGTGCTGTTCATTTTTTTCCTACAACACCCCTAGCATATCTGCCCATATTGACTTCACAGATTCATCTATTTTCATTACTAAAATGATGTCAAAACTCCATGGCAATCACTTGGCCAGCAGCCCCAGACTTGCTAACCAGAAAAACCCAAGAGACAGGTATATCTCTGCCTCTCGCGTCATCTCTCTCTCTCTCTCTCTCTCTCTCTCTCCTGCCCTCTCTCTCTCTCGCTCTCTCTTTCTCTCTCTTTCTCTCAGACACACATGCACACTGATTGGAGTAGAAATGCAATTGTCCTAGACTCAAACTTACTTTTTTCACTATTGATCACCAGGTAGTAGTTGTAGGACCTGGTCAGCTGGCATTGCAAGTGTGCCGCATCAATACCATAAGTGACATAAAGCACCACTAATTGCTCATTGGTCAAGCGTATTTGTCAACAGCTCAACAATGTAACATATGACGATACACGCAGTGACAAAATACAGTAAACATATGCTATGGTTAGCTTCCTCGTTTTTTTTAATTACGCCACTTGATTGACATGCAGCAGTTAATTTTTTGGGTGTCCTCAGTTTCCTCTCGAATAAAACACATGACATTTTTTGTTAGCATGTCTCATACCAAGTTGCAGTGTTATTTCTGTCAGTTTCCCTCTGTTCTCTTTTGAAGTGGAAGACAGACAACCCCGATCAGGTAGAGCTGGGACAGTAGTGTGCACTGGAAAAGCAGCATTTGACTGTTGTCAACAAAGCAGTTAATAGCCATAGGCACAATATTTATATCAAATTCAGTCATTTTAAACTTGTTAATGCCATTCTTTAATGAGGAAGGATTTCTTCCAAACAAAGTACTTATATTGATTTATGTTTTACATTGCATTTGTGGTTGACTTCTTTTTACACTTACTGTAAGCGACTGACTTCAAAATGGGGTGCATCATTTAAGTTACGAGTGTTTTATTGTTTTGGATTTGCGAATATTACAGTAGTTTAATTATTTGTTTTAAAGTTAAAAAGAAGGGCCCTAGGAAAAAACATATTATTTTAAATTCTATCATTGATGTTGGAAAGTTTTTGTTTCTTTTTAAAAATCTAAACAATTGAAGTTTACCAGCGTCTTATCTGTGTCACGTTGCATCTTGAGCAAAACATTTGCAGCATGAAAATACCTAACCATATTTCTCTGTGAAAGGACAACCATTAATTTTCTCTCCCTGTCTTTTGCCTTTGAAGGTTTGCAAATATCAGCCATTACGTAGCTGTTGTAGTTAATGAATCACTGTAATTAAGGGGTGTAAACACCAGAACATGGTTTGATATGAAAAAAAGACCACCATATTTGCATTTTTTGTGTAATTATTTTTCTGTTTCAGTCTAGTTATCCTCTGCATATCCCAGTTTTGTGTGTGTTTGTGTGTCAATAGCGAAGTGGAGAAAAAAACAGCAATTTCAAAAACCTTATTACAGTAATCTGCCAGGCAGAGAGTTGGGGACAATTTCCCCAGAAAATTATTATCATAATTCAATGTCTATTATCGCATCAAAACATGGTACAGTATGTGTCAAAGGGTGAGGAAATGTCTTCATATTGCCAGTTTACCAATGGAAAAATAATCCATAATTACCCTGTCTGTCCAACTATCTTAAAGTATTATTGACTACGATTCTGAGGTTAAAAGGGAAGGAAGTGAAGACTATTTTGCATGGAAAAGGACATTTCACAATGAGAGGGTGTGAGGGCTAGGTAGGTAGATAGGGAGGTATGTAGATATTGTCGGCTGGCATGCATGTGTGTTTCTGTCTGTGTGTGTGTGTGTGTGTGGGGGGGGGGGGTTTGTGGTTCTGTGCCCCTAGGAGGCTTTAGTCAGAAAAGATATATTTTGTGGTATGGTAGCAAAATTTTGAATTGGGTTGAAGTCGGCTGACTGGTTAGCACATCTGCCTCAAAGCTTTGAGGTCTCGGGTTCAAATAAGGCCTCGCCTATGTGGGGTTTCCATGTTCTCCCTGTTCCTCCGTGGGTTTTCTCCAGGAACTCCGGTTTCCTCCCACATCCCAAAAACATGCATAATAGGTTAATTGAAAACTCTAAATTGCCCGTAGGTGTGACTGTGAGTGCGTATGATTGTTTGCTGATATGTGTTCTGCGATTGGCTCGCGACCAGTTCAGGGTGTACCCTGCCTCTCGCCCAGAGTCAGCTGGGATAGGCACCAGCATGCCCGCGACCCTAGTGAGGAAAAGCGGAACAGAAAATGCCATTATAATTGTCTCAGATAACAATTGAAGTAAGAATGATGAACATCAAATTGACACACACGCGCGCACACGCACACACACACACACACACACACACACACACACACACACACAGTTGCCCGGTGGGATACATTGTATCTACCTGTATATTCATTTATGGTTATCTCAGGTACTGAGAGCAGTTAGATATCTGGAAAAATAAATCTTAAACAAAACAAGATAAGAATAAAATAAAGGCAATGCTACGTTTTCGCTTTCCTTTGTCATCCATATAATTAATTCAGCTACATGCACTGACCCTTGCGCACTCACCCGTAGAGAGTGTTATCGCAGCAGTGCTATGTTCTCGCAATTTATTTTACTCTTTTTCAAAGAGAATTGAAAATTAACTCTGGAGCTCCATTCAAAGAACATCAGACATTCTGCAAAGGATTGACTTTCAATTCTTTACTTTGTGCCAGCAAATTAATCTCTTCAGTATATTACATTCACTTTATTCGCACCTCTGTACTGTCATGTTGGATAAAGAGCATTACTTTTGGGCAGTCAAAGAGGTACCATAATTTCCCAAGAAAATTATTTTTACTATGATCACTCGTTCATTGCTGTATCAACTTGTTCATGCTTTTTATGTAATTTAGTGGAGTACAAAATAGAGAAAATATGGGCATTTTCAGGCGGCACAGTGGACGACTGGTTAGAGCGTCTGCCTCACAGTTCTGAGGACTGGGGTTCAATCCTGTGTGGAGTTTGCATGTTCTCCCCGTGCCTGCATGGACTTTCTCCGGGCAATCCGGTTTCCTCCTACATCCTTAAAACATACGTGGTAGGTTAATTGACGACTCTAAATTGCCCGTAGGTGTGAATGTGAGTGCGACTGGTTGTTTGTTTGTATGTGCCCTACGATTGGCTGGCAACCAGTTCAGGGTGTACCCCGCCTCCTGCCTGATGATGGCTGCGATGGGCTCCAGCACCCCCGCGACCCTAGTGAGGAAAAGCGGCTCAGAAAATGGATGGTGTATGGATGAGCATTTTCAATGTTTAATATATTTATTTCTACATGCATTTGTTGACCATAATATAATATTATGTTCCCATTTTCTGCTTTGAAAGCATTTTTTTCTTGTTAATTGGCTGGCATTGCTCTAGCAGATTGTTGCCAGCAAAGCACCTTGAAATTGAAAAGTGAATTGGAACAGAATGGAAGGGAGGGATTCTCATGCACATTCTCTTATACTGCAACTGGTAAAGCAGGATTAGGTCTGGCAGAAAAAGAGACAAAAGGGACCACGCATATTTGTGTTGATGTCTGCATATGTCGGTCTGTGTGTGTTGGTGTGCCAGCTCAGAGCTGAAGTCAGGGCAGCAAGGTTTTTAGGGGACTCAATTAGTTCAGCCCGAACACAAATCCGGAATCTGTCACATTCAAGGTCTGTCTTGGATATGGCAGGGAAAAAAACACTAAAGCTTTGCCTGCAATTCACCAAAGCCCAAAGTCCCTCTCCTGCCCTGCTTATCCCTGAGAATCCCTGCACACTGTGGGACTAGTGGGGAGCCGATCACAGCTGGAATCCCAAAATCAGCCCCTGCTCTGAGTTTTCGCATGTTACTGTGGCTTGTTTTGGCTTGAAAGGAGATTTGGCCTCATGTCTTCTGGTGCCAGGTCTGTTTTCAATTATATGTTTGCGAAACTCGCCATTTCTGTGTAACACACATGGTGTGAAAACAAGAGGAGAGAGACATTCTTTTGACTGCTTGGTGCTGATTCCAGATTGGAAAACTGGATAGAACGTGAACAAAAGCAGATTGCAATGACATAATGGCAATCCCATTTTGACCTATATTCAGTGGCATGGCAAAATATTGAGTGTTAATAGTTCTGATGGAGTTCTTAATATGTAGACAAACCCAGTCAAACTCAGTGAGTTGTTGGTCAGCAAGGTAGAAGAGTGGTTAGCATGGAATCCTCTTACAGTTTGATTCCAGCTCTTAGACTTGACTTTGGAACCTTTCTGTGTGGGGTTTGCATGTTCTCTTCATCCATGTTTCTTTCATCCTTGCTTGTGTTTTTTTTTTATATATAATTCTGATTTCCACCACAAACAAACATAAAACAGATGTAAGATGAATTTCCCAACATTTCCCTTAACCCTTGAGTGAATACAAGACTGACGCTACTGACACTGGATTTGATCCTTGGGCGTGACACAGATGCCACCCACAAATCCTACAATACCATACAGGTATGATACATACCAGGAAAACGACAGTATTGCCTCCTACTGTCTGGAGTTTCAATCACAACTGTCCAATACGCCAATGAAAAACACACTAGGCAATAGGAATAACAAACTAGGGTCTGACAGCGCTGCACCCCTGGGTTGTGGAGCTGCCTGCAAGTGGAAGTCAAATAGATTTAGGCTATTTGGAATAATCCCTATTCACCATAGGGATTATGAAACAAGTATAACCAAACGTATGTATTTTGCAAACCAATCACTACTACGTATTAAAATATTATATATGTATATATTGAAAAGATGAACATATCACCCACAGCAGTGGGGAACTGACCCAAATGCCACTGATTACGTGAAACTATTATTTTTCTTGCATTCTTTAACTCTTGATTAATGTAGGATTCTTAATGACACAATTCAGGGTCATATTGGAGATGGGTATGAAGAAAAGTTGTCTGAGTCCTTAGCCTCACTGAGCGAGTATTGCTCAGTGGAATAGGGTCTGCCTGTCTGCATCAGTTTTTCTCTGAGTTTGTGGGCTCAAGAGTTGAGTATATAGAAATAGAAAGAGCTAGTGCTGGCTTCGGGTCTTACCTTAATCCTTTCCACACATTTTTCAAACCATTTCTCTGAGACATCCAAAGAAGCAGAGGGCCAGCCTTTTGTCAAAGGCAGATTAACCTTATATAAACAGGTTTCAAAAAGGAGAAAAGGCTGACGTGATGGGGAGGGCGATGTTTTCAAGTAACTTTTGAAATGGACTAGAGTGAAATGACAGAAGTGCAAAATGAACGGGAAAAATGAAAGCATATACAGAGTTTCAAAGCTGGCTGGAGAGGGAAGAGTGAAAAGATGGGGCAATTTTGATTGGTGCCTTGGAGAACAAGGCTTTGGTTTGGTTGGGATCGCAGCCAGTGGAGCAGCTCAGTGGACTAAGCTGCTTCCAGATGAGTGAAAGGAGTGACACACAAGCCCTCCCATACGCAGGCACAGGCGACGAGGAGCAGTGAAAGGCCACAATAGCGGCCATGTTACCATCACACAACAAATCAAAGGTCCGACAGATCGCTGCCACTAAACTCTGCTGGCCTCCGAGGAACAAAAGGCTCAAAAACTATGAGTGCCATGTAATGGAAATAACATGCTCATTATGACTAAAAAAGGCTTTTTATAACCTTTAAAATATTAATATTAATGGGAAGCTCAATAGAGCAGTGGTTAGCATGTCTGAGTAATGGTTAGCAAGTATGCTAAGGAGATGAGGGTTTCGGATCTGCGTTGGAACCTTTGCGTCTTCTCCCTCGCTTGACTTCAGTTCTCATCTCAGTGACGATATGAATGTGAGTACGAATGGTCTGTCTCTATATGTACCATCTTACTAACTGACAACCAGTCTAGGGTGTAATCTGCCTTTTGTCAAAATATACTCCAGCTCCAAGCGACCCTTAACATGATAAACAGTAGAGAAAATGGATTGATGAATGCCAGCACACTTGCAATAAAGTACTTAGACTCCCGTTAACGACATTGTTACCACCCAATGTGTGACCCAATTTCCATATTTTTGCTTCTGGGACATGCTCAGACCTGAATCATATGATCAAACAGTATGTGGGAGAAAATCAGATATGAGAGACCTGCAAATACCTGTATGACTACAGATCAAGATGAAATAAACCTTGTCTGCCTTGAAGCTGAGAGCAACATAGACTATTAAATAGGGAAAATGATGGCCGACACTGGCCAGTAGAGTAATCTCAATATTACCTGCCTTTTTAAAAGCATTGCACTTCCAGATGTCACGCTGCTCTACTGGCATGTACAGTAATTGTATGCCTGGATTTTGGATGTATCTCCATGTCACTGCAAGTAAAGCAATAGAGTTAATAGACAGCAGATATTAATATACAGTGTAGCATACACGTCATGGAAAGATGACGAGGACACATTGGACCATCCCCGACTGCAGAGCATCCTGAGAGCGCTCCGAGCAACCCTTTTTGGGGGCCTGAGCTCACCCCGAGGGGGACAAGCGGGCAACGGGCCCGTTCTGAACATCTTGCGAGCCGAGACACCCAGGCTCTGGCCGTCCTGCCTTAGAACCTTTTTCTTCTCCCTTTCCGCCAAGTCCACCTGTTCCCGGTGCGGACCGGGCCGGCCGAACACTCGGAAGCTTGACCCGCCTGCCTCACACGTGTTCAAGACACGTAAATCCAACATTGTGGTCTACTAAAAGTAAAGATTAGTGCATATTTGGGTTTAAATTAACGAGAGCAGGAATCCCCAGCTATATGCATTCATCACACGCTCATTCTACCAATCTCACATCAGTCAGTTTCCTTTGCCAATGTTCGTCTTTACTTTATTTGTTTTGTGTTTCTCTGTGTTCTTTCCCTGTAGATTCCCCATGTTAGATCATTACATTTTCC
Source organism: Phyllopteryx taeniolatus (assembly GCF_024500385.1). Classification (NCBI taxonomy): domain Eukaryota; kingdom Metazoa; phylum Chordata; class Actinopteri; order Syngnathiformes; family Syngnathidae; genus Phyllopteryx; species Phyllopteryx taeniolatus. Next base: position 3,317,349 of record NC_084509.1, on the reverse strand, counting down.
ATAAAATTCACTACCTGCATTGTTGTGTGTGTTTGGGTTCGAGGAAAGAAACTTCTGGCCGTCTCGAACTTTCATAAATTTTCATAAAGTGTAGCAACCTCCAGATTACGAGACTGATAACAAGGTTTCTCGTCGCTTTTCCTAAATTTTATCCACATAAAAAGCGACATGGTGTCACCTTTTGCTCGATAAATTATCTTAATTTATAACGCTGTAATTTAAAATCACGCTAAACCGGAAGTAACGCAGGCGGCGCTTCCACCTTATTCTTTTCTCCTAAATTAACTACATTTTTATTTAACCCGTATACGCTACAACAGTCAAATCAATTAATAGCTGCGGTACAGTGGTGAATTGGATAGCACTGCTTCCTCACAGCTGAGGTTCTGGGTTTGAATCTCCACTCAAGTAGGGTTTGTATGTGTCATGGTCTTTGTTTTGGTTTGGGTTGTGTTTAGTTTTGTTCCATGTTTTCCTGTGTTCCATGTTTGTCGTGTGCTCATTAGGTTGTGTGGGGAACGTCTGGGATCCGTTCCTTTGGAGGGGGAGGGGGTTTCAATATCTGGTGGACTGGGAGGGCTATGGGCCTGAGGAACGTTCATGGGTACCGTCTGCGTTTATCATGGATGATTCGCTCATTCGGGACTTCCACGTTGCGCATCCAGCGGCTCCAGGGCCGTCTGGGGCCGGCCGTTAAGGGGGGGGGGGGGGGGTACTGTCATGTGTGTGTGTTCCGGATTTTGTCCTCACACACCTGCTCCTGTGAGCATCTTCACCACCTGTGCCTCGTTCAACCTAATTATCCCTTGTATTTAACCTCGTGTCTCATTCCCTCTCGTTGCCAGTTTGTTGTACCTTGTCGTCGCGTTCCAGCATTCCTTGTTTCCACGTCACAGACTCACAGTAAGACTTGACCCTGTTCCGATTATTGACCTTGCCTCTTTGCCTCATGTTTTTGGATACTGTTGCCTTTCTTGGATTGCCTGCCTGTGTACCGATCTATGCCCGTCTATTAAACCTCTCTTTTTGGAAACTGTCCATTTGTTTTGGAGTCGTGCGTTTTTGGGTCCGATCCTCTGGTCCGTTCATGACAGTTTGTTTTCTTCATGCTGCTTGGGTTGTATTTGGATACTCTACTTCCCTACCATAGTCCAAAAACATGCATCTTAGGCATCCCACCTGACTCTGGGCTAGAGGCAGGGTACACCCTGAACTGGTTGCCAGCCAATCACAGAGATCTCTAATCAGTGAGAAGACTGCAGTTGATTGACAGCCATTTTGGTATTTACTTTTTCTGTCTGAGTTTTGTGACTCCAGCTTAACTTTATGACCTTCAACTAAATCCTCCATATCTTGGACTTTGCTCTCTTTCTCTCTCTCTCTCTCTCTCTCTCTCTCTCTCACTCTCTCTCTCAACAGAGGGATGCATATTTCTGTCTGAACCCAGGAGGCATTGACTTTTTTAAATGTCTGAACTGAATTTAAGCCGGATGCAGGTAAAGTGAACTGCAGCAAGGGTTTGTGTTATGCACTGTACAGTTTCAGTGGGAGAAAAGTAACTCAAAGAGAACAAACAAATTTCCTTTGAACACCAGTGATCAAAAATAGGGGGAAAAAAGCTATTGTTTTACAAATGGCCATGCTGCACTATGAGGAATTTCATCAGATCAAAAGGCCCTTTTGTAAAATGATATGAAATATTATTTTCATTTATCATGCTGGTAAACAAGCAAGGGACTGAACCTTGAAGTGTACATGATTCCAAATGTAAAGTGTTCTTTGCCACAGTGCTTGCATGGGTCTTGATCTATGGACACACCAAATTTGAGAGTAACTGAACTAAACAAAAGAAGGAACACACCCACACATACCAATGTACACAGAAATGTGCCAGGAATCCCCCGGATAAAGTCTACGGAGGAAAAGTCAGAATTGAAGTGGAATGAACTGGGAATATATTTCCAAGGAAAACATCATTGGCTCATGGATTTCAGGAAGATGTGGGGAATGAAAGCAAAACACACGCACACACACAGACACACACACACACACTCAGTTGTAAAAAGACGGACGGGAGAGAATAATGTGAGGATTGGCATCGCAATCTGTCACGCCTCCGTACTGTTGCGTTCTATAATTGATTTAAACAGACAGAGGCAATTACTTTAATTCCATCCATCATGTGCAATGGGAGCTCCAATTGCACATTAGTGCTGTCATATATTTACTCTTTAATGGCATGTTCATAAAAACAGAGGCATACATTAATTTTGCGGTGACTAAGTCCCTCATTCTCACACATTATCTTCGACTTAATAATGATACTGCCATCTTGAACACTCATTTCCCAATGTTTACTTTTTTTTTAGTTTAGCTCTCTTTTCACACCAGCAAGGGAAAACAGTGTTCCAGTTGTTTTTCTCATATATTTCTCCATCCAATAATAATCAAGGACCATAAATAAACCCATTTTCATATGCATACTAATATTAATCTGTGATGTACTACCAGGCGTCCTAACAATGAAATTAATGAATATCCTCTTGAACAATACATGTTTAATTCACCCAAAAAATTCTGGCAGATTAAGGGTTGGGATACTTTTTTCATCAATATATTTATTAATGGAGTAGTAGTAAATAAATAATGATGAACAAACTGTTCTCCGTAGCTGGGCCGTCTTTAATCGTCTTTAGAGCTTGCAATGAACAAAGAGCAAATAATATAAGTGTTTGACTGACCAGCTGAGGATATCAGTGTAAAAAGGAAGGGGAAACAAAGTAAATCAGAAGAAGAAGCACCCAAAAGCAAAGTCATGATGACCATCTACAGTATTGTTTTTTTTCTAAAACAAGGACTATGACCGGATGTCCAATCCTTTGAAGTAAAGCAAAGAGGAATGGTGTGAGAGGTCTGTCCCTTCTTGAAGTATTAATGAAAACAGCAGATGGTGGAAAGTAGAGCAAAAATTAGTATTGTTTTTGCTCCTCAAAAGTAGAATGATTTTTATTGGCCTTTCATATTACAGTATGTAAAGGTAAGGTCCAGATGTACTCTCCTCCATTTCTGAGCATATTAAAATAATCAACACGACCGCATCACATATTTGTAGCGCCAAATGTGTTTCAATGTCGGTGTTTCAAAGAGGTGGAGCATTTTAGGCAGAACTCCCAAGTATGCGTTAGGATTTGGAGCATCCTGTCAATGTTCTTTGGATTATATATTGAAAAGAAGGTTTATTGAATTGGTAAATACCACAAATGGGAAAATGTTGAATAGTGTAACGTAACATTTAAATTGAGGTTTAAATTGAGGTTCACAAAACTAATGATCTATTAAACTGAATTTAAAATTGCAGAATAAACAACTAATTAATAGTACTGGAATTGCAAAGGCAAGACAAAGAAATCATTTAGCATTTAGATCACTGTGGAGCAGTCCAAAATTCTCCTCTTTCTTGGAGTTCATTGCTGGAATCCCTATCTTATCAACTTTCACACAAATGAGAAGCTAGCAATAAATTTCTTCAAGGTTTTTTCAGCTTGCTAAATTGTTTGGTTGAATAATATTTCTGCTGTTACAACGTTTTTTTTTTTTACCAATATGTTTTATACAGTGTATGTATATTAGGGATGAGCAGATGCGTGATACCACTTAAGACTTCAGCAAATCTTATAAAACCTTAGCTCAGTGAACAATTGAATGATTAACTTCACAAGTGTACTTTATATTTCAAAAGGTAATGTGCTCTTGTGCTGCCTGTCAACAGACATGCAACACATAATTCCAGCAATACCTGTAAAGAAGAACTTGGTGGCAGCATCTGTCAGCAAATGTCTTCCAGTCATGTTCAAAAGGTGAACAGTTTTACTTTTTCTTTTTGTTTTCATTAGGGTTGTTAACTTCTCTTTATACTTGAACAACAGTTAGAAATGTTAAAATGTAACTTTAAATATTGGCTTTAGAGTGAATAAAGGTTTTACAAGGGTAACAGTCTGAGGCTGGAGCAAATTAATTTGGTGGGCGGTGGAGTGACCTGTGCTTGGTACTAGAAGCTCACAACAAGAGTCCACTGCAACAGCTGAATATACTAGTTGGCATGAACAGTGACGATCTGGCACATTCTACATAGGCAAAATGCACATACTCACTTGTACTGCTCATCTGAAACATGCATGTTCCTTACAAATTGGGCATCATATAAAAATGGAATAAACAGCCTTTCCAAAGGTATAAAATGTATTGGCAAGGAGCACTGTTACAACAGAGAAATTATTTGCCAATGTTTGCGGCACGATGAATTAGTGATTAGCTCATCTGACACACAGAGAACAGGAGTTTGCATGGTTTTCCTGTGCTTGTGAGGGTTTTCTTTGGGTACACCAGCTTCCTCCCATAGTCCAAAAACATGTCCAGTATGTTAGGGCCATTGAAGACTCTAAATTGCCTGTTGGCGTGAACATGAGTGTGAATAGTTGTTTGAAATATGTGCCCTGCAATTGATTGGCATCTCACCTGAAGTCATCCGGGATGGGATGCATCTCACCTGCGACCATATCTGAAAAAGGATGGATAGAATAGAGAATGTTTAATATTATCTTAAAAATGTGTGTTTGCACAGATAGACACCATTTCTAATCTGCAGTTGAGTAAATAAAAACCCTTGCCACTGTGTGAGGAAATAGTGTGCACTCACCAGAAATTGCATTAGGTACGATCTAATAAGATTTAATGTAAGATTTACATAAAAAGCATGTCTTCACAAAAATAATATTGTCACTGACAGACATATTACCAGTAATGTAATATTGTTTGATAGATATGATAGATAGATAGATAGATAGATAGATGTGTCCAGGAAATACAATATATGACTCTTTTTGTTTTTTTCCCCCACACAATTCTTCATTCTGGCAGTGGTTGGGAGGCCCAATGATTATTTGTGCTGTCCTTATTGTGCACTACAATCTGTTTTTGTGCTTTTTTTGTGAGCACTGGGTCAACTGTGATGGATGAGCAAAGAAGTGATTCAATAACTAGATCACCATCCTATAGCTATTGTACATCCTCTTCTGGGTCATTTTGAGGATGGGGTTAATGTTCAGCAGGGGGGAGGAGTCTGAAAAGTCACTATGCACGCCACCATCTTGAGCATGTTTACTTTCAGGTTATAAAGGCAGCAACCTCCGAGCAACATGCCAACTTGGATGTAAGCAGATGACCATGGTTTTGTCTGCAAATTGTTGTTTATCTGGTGTTAAAATGCAGGTGGGGTTAGATTAGATGTGCTTTCCTATTTGTCAACACAACATTCATTCATAATTCTAACATCAATATTTCCGTCCGTTAAATTCTGACCTTCTAACACCTCAGCCTTTTTAAAATGTATCCCCCCCATTTTCTTCTCTCAGATCTGCAATTGCACAACACACCTCCTGCCTCCTTCTCCATTTGGTTCTTCATACCCTTAGAGATCCCTTCCATGTAAGCCACCTCCTCTTCATCACCATCTGTTAGCCTGGTTGTTTCATATGACCCATCCATGGGGTTCCATCTGTACCTACTGGCTTTTCTCCACTCATGACGCTGTCTCATTTTCCTTCGGCAACATAATTTGAGATTACTGATAGTAAAGACACGCAAATTAATAAATGAAATTAACGTAATCTAAAGACCGTAAAGGCATTACTTAACTAATATGACTGAGGGAACGGGACTACAAGTGAGATTTGTAGGAAGATTCAACATTCAGTTCCAATTAATTCCAGACAGCATTTAATGTTAAATACTTAGTTTTGTTCGTGAATACTTAGTTTTGTTTCTGTTGCTCATGCACAATAACGACGTACGGCATGTTGTAAAGTAGAGAAGTGAATGCAGTGAGACTCCCAGAGTGCAAAATCTACACTCAACAGCTGCTACACACGATTGACACTGTCTTGGTATAAAAGGATCTCATGGAAAATAATACCGACATTGCCAAGGCACAATTTATAATCAAGTATTCCTGCATGGAAAACAAACCCACAAAGTTTTGACAAGCAGCATGGAGAGAGCTACAGGGATCAACAGTGGTACGCTCCTGCTCCTTTTCAAATGAATTGTGGAATGAGGTAATAATATTTTAAGACGATAATATTTTGCTCTTTTTTAATATGCAAATGTTGAAACAGCTACAGGTTCACTTAATGAAATAAACCCTGTAAATTTCACCTAATAGGCAATTTTGGTAATACTCTCTTGGCTAAAGTTAATAAAATAATTATTATTTTAGTTGGGGATTAGACAGGGGAGCTTCTTGGCTTTTGCCAGGATAAGTTTCATGAAAACAGTGGCAGAACCCAATGGTGATAAGAAGCCGTAATATGAGATGCGGCCAGTGAAATGTTCTACCCCTACCAAGAGCAGCTGATCGAGAACAGTCTGGCGAAATGCCACTCCACTGTCATTTCACAGGCAGCTTGAGGATAAAAAATAACTGCCAATTAAAGTAGTGCAAACGTTTCCCAAATTATTATTATAATTGTGAAGCAGTCAAGGAAAATGAAGAATATATGTTTTATTGTTTGATGGGAAACATACTTTTAGAGTCTCCTTTCTGATGATTTTTACTTTGACATCATTGCAATAGGAGTACACGTAATTATTGGCTTGGCCAATATTATCATTTGCAAGTGAAAATAGCACATTAGTGAATAATATTTAATATTTTATCAAAGAAGTCCGACAGTTGGATATTTTTACTACTTTTATGAAATAATAGCTTGCATTAGCTCCCAGAAAGTTTAGAAATGTCGGTCGTTACTTGAACTTGCTTGGGTTTGGTTACGCTTTCATCCAGCTGTACATGAAGAGCTCTTTTCCAAAACACTATAAATCCATCTAGATTTTTCTGAGAAAATCAGATTTAGATATACCTGCAAATACAACAAATGTTAATTTCATCTTGCTAAAGCCATTGGTTGGCTCACCCCACTTTGAACATGGTCAGCAAAATATAATACTGTCTGGACATATCAGAATGGTTTGACAAGATCAATTTTCATTTGCAGTATTTATTTTTTTTTACATTTGGCATTTATCACCTTTTGGAAAAAAACTCTTTACGTGGAACCCTGCTTCATTGCAGGCGGCACGGTGGCGACTGGTTAGAGCATCAGCCTCACAGTTCTGAGGACCCGGGTTCAATCCCCAGCCCCGCCTGTGTGGAGTTTGCATGTTCTCCCCGTGCCTGCGTGGGTTTTCTCCGGGCACTCCGGTTTCCTCCCACATTCCAAAAACATGCATTAATTGGAGACTCTAAATTGCCCGTAGGCATGACTGTGAGTGCGAATGGTTGTTTGTTTCTATTTGCCCTGCGATTGGCTGGCAACTAGTTCGGGGTGTACCCCGCCTCCTGCCCGATGACAGCTGGGATAGGCTCCAGCACGACCACGACCCTAGTGAGGAGAAGCGGCTCAGAAAATCAATGGATGGATGGATGGATGCTTCATTGCAATTCATTGCCCTTTCCCCATATATACTATGGGCTCTATTTCGTAAACTGCGCAACATGCGCCGCAAATGGTAGTGTATCTTGATTTTCGTGCAAGGCTGGCTGGCATGTTTGCCAACTTGGCAGAAAGATCTGGGCCAAGATGGGTGTACTGACGAAATTTCATTAATGTTGTAAACAATTTTAAGTTTGAATATTGATGGTACTGTATATAGATTTACAAAACAAACAACAAAGAGGAAAATCTGTGCATGAAGTGTGTGTCAAACCAGCATGGATGAAAAAGTGCAGGCACAAGGCTATAGTGTCCCTTTTCTGATTTATAATCTACTTGCATTGGGGCCAATTGGGGTAATGACCAATTACATCTGCCAACTGGAGTGGTTGGCCTTGCATAGCATGGTTTTTCAAACAATCAGACAGATATGCTTATGTTTGGAAAGTCTACACAATGCTATACAGACTTAAAATTTATAAGGAATTCAGTGAATTGAACGTCTGATGTCTTGCAATACTGTCCCACATCAAGGACAAACAAGAGAGGATAAATATGTTGTCACGAAAGACTGAAGCACTGACCCCATTACGCATAATCTGCCATTCTCCAAATGATTCTGTTTACGACTCTGAGCTACTATGAGCATGATTATATTCTTTCATACAAAAGGTATATCATTTCAAAAGAATCACAGAGAAGAGACCGTACGAGCTTTAGTTTATTAGAATGTGGATACAATTTTATTCTCGTTTTATTTTTTTTAGTCATACAGTGTGTGTTCAAATTTACAAACAACCCTACAATTCTCACTTGCTACCCCAGACTGCACCACCACAACCAGCAAATGTCACTGTTTTTCTGTCAAACCAGTGTGTTTTTTATTTGATATAGAGTAGTGGGTAAAAATTCTCAGATAATCCTTATGAAACATGTTTTTTTGTTTGTTTGTTTGCTTGCTTGCTTGCTTGCTTTTCAATTTAGGATGTAGCCCTACAACTTCTGGCCAGTATCAAGTAGCCACACAAATGTATGACGTGATCAGGGTTCCTTTTTTTCCCCAGACGTGAACTTCAAAAAAATAGCTTGACCTTTGTGCCAAAGCCAGTGCAGTGGAACCTTGGTTTTCATGTTTAATCCATTCCAAAATACCAAAAAACAAATTTGGTGAAAACCAAAGCAATATTTCTCAAAGGAAATATGTTGCAGACCTCCCAAAAAAAAATATTTTACAGAGAATAACTATAGTTTAACATGGAAAAAAATGTGAACTAAAATATGACTAATGAAATGGATGAATGAACATCTCTTTTACCTTTATAGAAGGCATGGTGGCATATGGAGAATGGCGAGGAGGGGTAAGCCACCATTTTTGTACTTTTCCTACGAGTTGCACACTACACATAAAATAGAACCACATCACACACATGCAGGTAGAGAGGGAGAGTGAAAGAGGTGCCCAAAGACTGCTGCTCCACTTGAGATGGGGTGGTGGGGACAATGTCTTTCTAAAAAGCAACCTGACAGTGGCCAGCAAGCACACTAGCTTCTCTCCAACAACTAGTTGCCATTTCTGTCCGTAGTGAGATTTTAACCCATGACCTCTGATTCCAAAATCCAAGTCCTTACAGAATGAGATCCTGCCAGCCCCAACTATACATGCTCAATGAATGAATATACATTCGTTAACAGTATATACATAATTGCGGTATGAATGAACAGTAGTGCATATATATACTGTATATCAGTTTAAATGTATGCCGTAGTCTACTGATTTAGTCCGGAGGCTTCTTCATTTTGTTTAACAAAGTAATGCTGATCTAAGAGCAGGTGGAGGCAGATGTAAAATGATGAACAGTTTATTCAGCAAAGGTTATGGAGGTGGTCCTGGATGTGTTGGCAGGCGGCGGCGTGGACAGGTGGCAGGCAATGGACAGAACAGGCGGCTGGCTTGGTGACAGGAATGACGTGGGTCAGGAACACAGGGGAGCACTGAGAACGAGGAGACACAAGAGTTAACAAGGGAACGAGGAGTTAAGTGGCTTACTTGAATACGGTGGGCCGTGGTACCGCTAGGAGAGGCTGCAATACTTTGGCGAGGATTTCCTGGAACAGGCCGGCTTAAATACCGGTGGTGATGAGGCTGATTGGAGACAGGTGCTGAGGGGAGGGGGGACAGAGAGAGGATGCAAAGAGCCCTCCAGGCTACTACAATAGAACTGCAAGGCAGTATATGACAGTACCCCCCTCTCAACGGACGCCTCCTGGTGTCCTGCCAGTCTTCCCCGGGTGAGCTGCGTAGAAGTCGTCCAAAAGGGTATGATCGAGTATTAGCTTCCGGGAAATCCAAGACCGCTCCTCTGGCCCGTACCCTTCTCAGTCGACCAGGTACTGGAACCCCCTCCCCCGAGGCCTCACATCAAGGATGCGCGACACCGTGAAGGCCAGATGGTCGTCAACAATCCGGGGGTGTGAGGGGGTTCGGCCGGAGGGCTTAGGGCGCAGGTGGAGACAGGCTTGAGCAATGAGACGTGGAATGTGGGATGAATCTTTAGGGACTGTGGCAGCTTTAACTGGACGGAAGTGGGATTAAGATTTTGGTGATGGGAAAAGGACCAATGAAGCATGGAGCGAGTTTACGCGACTCTGTTGTAAGGAGAAGTTCGTGGCAAGAGAGCCAGACGGATTGACCCACCTTGTATTCGGGCGTCGGGGAGCGATGACAGTCCGCGAGTTGCTTGCCGCGGACTGGTTCAGCGCTGCCCGGACGTCCTTCCAAACTGCCCAGACGTCCTTCGATGGGGATACCATGGAGTTTGAAGTCATGTAAGACAAGGAGGTTAGCAGTTTCCAGGGCGGACGGGAGTTTGGGGAGGGGCACATAATGGACACACTTGGAAAAATGATCGATGATTGTGAGAATAACTGTGTTACTTTCAGAGGTGGGCAGGCCGGTAACGAAGTCCACAGCGATGTGACTCCAAGGGCGGCTGGGAATTGGCAAGGGGCGCAGCAGGTCAGCTGGAGGTCAGTGAGAAGACTTCCTTCGGGCTCAGACGGAGCAGGCTTGAACGAACTCTAGGGTGTCTTTGATGAGGCTGGGCCACCAGAAGTGCTGTTGAATGAACTGGGCAGTACGGGTGTTGCCAGGGTGACAAGTTAATTTAGAGTTGTGGGCCCACTTCAAGACTTCCGAACGTGCTGAATCCGGGACGACAGGCAGTCTGGAGGCCCGGTCTTGGGATCAGGTTGGGTCTTTTGGGCCTCCTTGACCACCTGCTCGATCTCCCACGTCGCCCCTCCAACGAAACAGGAGGCCGGAAGGATGGATTCAGGTTCTGCTGTGCTGGAGGGTGGTGAGTGAATACGGGAGAGCGCATTTGCCTTGGTGTTACGGGAACCGGGACGGAAGGAGAGACTGAAATAGAATCTGGTGAGGAATAGTGCCCAGCGTGCTTGTCGGGGGTTCAGACGTTCAGCGGTATGGAGGTAAGCAAGGTTTTTGTGGTTGGTCAAAATGAGAAATGGTTGTTTAGTCTCCTCCAGCCAGTGCCTCCATTCTTCCAGGGCCCATATTATGGCCAGCAGCTCGCGGTTTCCGACGTCATAATACCTTTCTGCTGGAGACAGGCGGCGGCGTGGACAGGTGGCAGGCAGTAGACAGAACAGGCGGCTGGCTTGGTGGCAGGAATGACGTGGGTCAGGAACACAGGTGAGCACTGGGAACGAGGAGACACAAGAGTTAACAAGGGAACGAGGAGTTAAGTGGCTTACTTGAATACGGTGGGCCGTGGTACCGCTAGGAGAGGCTGCAATACTTTGGCAAGTATTTCCTGGAACAGGCAGCCTTAAATACCGGTGGTGATGAGGCTGATTGGAGACAGGTGCTGAAAACAGAGAGGGGAGGGGGGAGAGAGAGAGGACGCAAAGAGCTCTCCAGGCTACTATAATGGAACTGCAGGGTAGTATATGACAGCTATAACCATGGCAGCTATTATAGTAGCAAAGGGTAGGACCAAGTCCATATTTAATACCACATTCATCACATGTACATTTAATGGCTTGATAGACCACCACTTTTGTCTACATAATGTTGAGGCACATTGACTGTGGTTTTGTATCATGTTTCTTTCTCTCTACCCTTCATAATAATTGCCTACTTCAAGTTATTGCTTGGCAAAGAGCGGAGAAAGCCCAGAGCACAGCATGAGTCATACCAGCTGATCTGAGGTCTGCGATTAATCCCACGCTCCATTGCACTGGAAAAGGAATAGTGATCTGAACAGATATCTGCACAGTCACAACACTGATGGACAGAATAGCCACATTGCTCACAAAGATCCTGGCACTGCAGACTGTAGCTAATCATCAACATTGGTTTGAAGAAATATCCATCCATTTATTTATTTTCAATACCACTTGTCCTCATTAGGGTCACAGGTGAGCTGGAGCCTATGCCAGCTGATTTTGGGCGAGGAAAACCTAACTTTCCATGATAAGCCCAGAAAAAAACAACCTTCTGCCTTGCCATTTAGTTGCCATTTAGTATAATTGTAGATAAATGCACCACCACCACAACCCCACGTCTCCTTTTCCATCCATTTTCAAGTGTCACTCTGTGTCCAGGCATGACTAACTCTTGACTGTAGAGTGTATGTACAAGTTTGAGTTGGGGGCAACTCATCTCTGGACTCAATGTACACTGTTCAGTGTCAGTAAAATTGAAATGTAGCATAAACATTTTGACATAGACCTGCACCCACACATGCTCACAACTGCTACACACACAGGGTCTAGGAAACTTCTATTTGAGGTGAAGTAGAGTCTTGTTGTTTCCATGGTAACATCTCAGCAGCAAATCAAGGAGGTGGCCCAACATAGCAAACGGAACACTGCCCCCCCTTGACAAGAAAGAGAACACCTAGTTGAAGGACATGAAATGGGTGGAAAACAAATGATGAGAAGGTGAAACAACATTGTTTGAGGCAATCAGGATGATGTTAGAAAGGAAATAAAACCTCATAGATTGTGAGTACACATTCCTCTCTCTTCTCAACCATGATTTACAGAAAATATTGTAGTTCGGCTTTACTTTGACGTTGTCAGAATAAATATTTATCCAGCACTGTAAGCGTAAGGTGAGGTAGACTGACACATTTAGATCTGGTGATTCCATAGAGTTTAAACTACATGTATTCAAAAACACTTTGCATGAAATCTTTGAAATGACAAGTAATAAAATAAAATATTCTCAAAGATTTTGCATTTAAAGAGAAAAAAAAAAGCCACTAATACCTCAGTGTCGCACCTTTCGAAGCAGCAAGGAAAGCATATTTCTCAAGGTGTGAAAAATGTGACAGTGTTATGTTAGTGAACTGTGAGTGAGCTGGAAGATGGTGTTAACTATCTTTTTCTCTGTTTTTCATTCCCTCTATAAATATTCTGTAACACCAACACTGCACGCTCGAAACATAGTGATCAAAATCTATGAAATGTATTTGTCTTTAATAAATAAAAAACATCCTAGGTACTTTTAGATGTAAACAACATTTGAGTCTAGGATTCAATTCTAGGTAAAGGAACTCATAATCTGTCTGGGTCAGGAACAGGTGTTTAGAGTAATTATTATCATATTATTACTCAGGATATTTTCATATGAATGTTTGAATTTAGGCGGCACGGTGGCCGACTGGTTAGAGTGTCAGCCTCACAGTTCTGAGGACCCGGGTTCAATCCCCGGCCCCGCCTGTGTGGAGTTTGCATGTTCTCCCCGTGCCTGCGTGGGTTTTCTCCGGGCACTCCGGTTTCCTCCCACATCCCAAAAACATGCATTAATTGGAGACTCTAAATTGCCCGTAGGTATGAATGTGAGTGCGGATGGTTGTTTGTATATATGTGCCCTGCGATTGGCTGGCAACCAGTTCAGGGTGTACCCCGCCTCCTGCCCGATGACAGCTGGGATAGGCTCCAGCACGCCCGCGACCCGAGTGAGGAGAAGCGGCTCAGAAAATGGATGGATGGATGGATGTTTGAATTTATATGTAGTTTAAGGGAACATTTGGTTTAGGGCAGGCTTTCACCAGTGACAAATGAAATATTTTGGGTACTATTTTCATAGACTACGCATCTGCGGCAGGGATTGATTTTCTTGCTAGCGCAAGGTTACCAGCCAATTGTGTTTGTCAATATCCAAAGTCCAGTGCAGTAAGTAGACTGCTGGTCTAATGCAATTTTGGTGAATTTGATTAAGGCACAGACGGACAAGCGGTCTTTTAGATGCGCTGGGGTGCGCTGATACACAAAATTACAAACACCGAGTCTAACCCACCTCTGTGCAGTTACGCAGCGTGTCACGTTCGATTTATGCCAATCATGAAAATAGAGCCCTTTGTGTTGTTCCCATTCTGTTCCCGCTATTTTGACAATTTTCTACTGACTAATCAACAGGCTGTGGTATCTCTACTTCCAGCCTTTAGATACCATATCACTGGTTGCTGCCCAAACAGTGGGGTAGCATAAAGTGGTACTGTGTTAATGTTTTGTGGCAGTTTCCAACAAAAAAGGAATTGTGGACAACTGAACTGTGCTTTTGGTGTAGACCGCTCTTGTGTGTTTTTCAGTGACTGCGTGGAATCTGAGAGGTGAAAGTGGGCATCAACAATGCATTGTTGTTCTCTCCCCATTTCAAACCCACATTCATATATGAGGTTGCAAAACCAGCTAATAAAAGTGGACATAAAGCAAAGGCTGTCATAGCTAATTGAGAAAAATGAGGTTGGTGGTGATCAATGGATACAAGTCCCATTTTGTTGGTCCACTGAAAAGACATTTTGACATGACACTTCAGTCAAGAAACATAATTTATTACATACCCCACACCAACACTCAATATCAGAAAACTGACATTTACTTTTGCATGAAGAAAAGTGTTGTAGTAGCCCTGCTAAAAATGCTGGCCAAAAAGTATAGACATGGACAAAATTGTTGGTTGTACCCTTGCACCAAACAAAGAAGACCAATAGTCACTGAAATAAGTTTGTTTCAGCTTCATCCACAGACAATATTTTTTTTTAAATTGTGTCTCAGGGCTCATCGAATGCCACTTCTTGTTCTTAGCCATTTTGCTTTAAATTGCCCGCAGGTGTGAATGTGAGTGCGAATGGTTGTTTGTTTCTATGTGCCCTGCGATTGGCTGGCAACCAGTTCAGGGTGTACCCCGCCTCCTGCCCGATGATAGCTGGGATGGGCTCCAGCACGCCCGTGACCCAAGTGAGGAGAAGTGGCTCAGAAAATGGATGGATGGATAGATAGTGTGTGATTTGAGTCTTTATCCTGTTGGATAACCCATGACCTGCGGGCTGCAACTGAGACCAAGTTTTCTGACACTGCGCAGAGCATTTCACTCTAGAATGACTTAATAGTCTTAAGAATTCCCAGCGCAGACTCGAGACACTCTCTGTCAGACGCACCAAAGCAGCTCCACAACATAACTTAGCATCCTCCATGGGTCATAGTAGATAACATCCTATTTTCATTTTTTCTTATATTTACAGTGATGTTTTCTTCCTAGATTGAAGATGGGTAGGAAGTAGGAAGGTCGGAAGTGAATTCAATCTAATTCATCCACCCATTTTCAAAACCTCTCTTCATGTTCAGGATTACAGGGAAACTGATTCGAAGCACAGAGGCGAATTCTAGCTGATTTAGGGTAAAAATATTGTGAGTCAAAACCCAGAGTTAACAATCCACACTCACATACATAAGGACAATTCAAGTCTACAATCAAAATACCACCCATACAAAAGAACCCATACAGGACATGGATATGAACATTGCACAAAATACACCCCCCACCCCCCAAATAAATAAATAAATCTAAAACCCAATTCGAACCTTCTTAATTGATGTACTGCTTACAAATTACTTTAGGGAAATACGGTACTAAGAAATTATTGGAGGCACGGATCCACAATATGAAACAGGAAATACTAAATGAATGACGAGAGACACGGTAAACATGGCCTTGGAGGCAGGGTGGGACAGCAGAGTAATTAGTTGTAGTGATCACTCCTCGGTCTTAATCTCCTTAATTGCTCTGTGCTTAAAGGGGTAGGATATTAATGAGATGTCCTGCTACACAATAACTAATGCATTTTGCTCTGCTGGTCAATAGCCATATGTTAGATTGAAGTCTGTGCAAGACTCTAATTAGGCTGCAACACTATCCCAACAGGCACAGCTAGCGATATTATCACAAAGTAGGGAACAGCATTAAGGGTGAGAATTGCTTTAAATTGGACTCAAGAATGGTAAGAATGCAATTTTAAACTGGGACCTAGATAGATGAGACATGGTTTCATGGCAGAGGTTTATCTCCACGGGTAAACCTATACTGTATAATGATAATAACAATGAATAACCACAAAATGCATATCTTAGTGAGATATTATTGTGTGTTGGCTGCATAAAATGAGAGAAGTATGGTAACCTTGCAGGAGGATAAAACATCTACTTGGCAGTAGATTAGACAGAGTATGGTGCTTCAAACGCTGATGCTGAAACATATTGCAGTCCAGTCCTCTTATGTATCTCTTTTCTTTAAACCTCACCTCTGATGTGCAAGAAACATCATCTTCATGGATATGCAATACGTAGTACATGCTGGTGTCAGATGCTAACACTATACTTCATCCATTTTTCTTACCGCTTATGCTCACTAGGGTTGCGTGTGTGCTGGAGCCTATCCCAGCTGACTTTGGGCGAAAGGCGGAGGACACCCTGAACTGGTCACCAGCCAATCGCAAGACACATATAGACAAACAACCATTCACACCTAGGGACAATTTAAAGTTTTCAATTATTCTATCACACATGTTATTTTTTTTTAATATGGGAGTACCCGGAGAAAACCCACACAGGCACAGGGAGAACATGAAGGCGGGATTCCAGATCTGAACCCTTGACCTCGGAACTGTGAGGTGGATGTGCTAATACTGTGCCGCCTAACACTATACTTAAAGATGAAATTAAGAGACATTCAATACAGAACTAATAAAGTATTTTTCTGGGAATAATCTGTTGGTCATTTTTGGAGATACGATAAACAAAGATGCTTGCTACGTTGTCTGCTGTTACATGACTGACATTAGATGAAAATCAATTTTTTATGGTAATTTCAGTAGGTTTACACGTGTCTGTGCCCTGTCATTTAATTATTTTGCACAAGTCACCCACTCCACTATGAATAACAGGATCTTGGCCGTGGCTGTCAGTGGCGACAAAAAAATTAAGGCCATTCTTTTTGGATGTAACGGCCTTGAAAAACCTGCGATTGGCTGGCAACCAGTTCAGGGTGTACCCCGCCTCCTGCCCGATGACAGCTGGGATGGGCTCCGGCACGCCCGCGACCCTAGTGAGGAGAAGCGGCTCAGAAAATGGATGGATGGATGGCCTTGAAAACAGTATAAGAGGGTAGAATTATGTTAAAGGTTTCGTTTCTGTAACTTGGCTGCACAGTGTGGATACGATTAATATTGATGAAGCTTTGCTTAAATTGTCTTGGTACTTTGTAGAACAATGAAACCAATGGTAGCAAACCATAATATATATCTATACTTTACATGCAGAATTTTTGTTGGGGGCATTGCTGCTTCACATTTCTGACCTTTGACCCCAATGAGAATGGATGGATGGGCTTTTTTTCCATAGGGAAGTCTCAGGCATTATGAAGGATAGCAGTTGTAACCATTCATACTTCATCCAAGCTAATATCATGCTCTGTATATATTTCTCGTCTGTAAGTAGCGGATAATCATTCTACTTAAAATCCGTTTTCTTAGTAAGAAGGAGGTAAAGGAGTGACAGGAAAGGTAAGGTACAAGAAAACCCAACCATACAAACCAAGCAAAAAATAAGGGAGTGAGAAGATATGTGAGTGAGAACTGAAAGTTGGTGCTGCTGAGAAGTTTAAAGTACAGCGGAGTTGTGCTGTCATATTCAGCAGCAACTTTCCAGCTTCACATTTGATGTTTTCAGAGAGGATTTCCTCTTCCCGCATTCCTTGGTTAAAATACTGCATACAGACTTTCTCTTCGTCACTGAAGATATCAACTTTCATCTGCATCTCTACACATTTTGACTGAAATCAGACTTAACTGTATTTTTTTTGGGGTCTTATGTGCCTCTTAATCAGAATCATCTTTATTTGTCAATTAATGTGACCTAGAATTTGCACAACTGAATACATTGATTGATTGATTGATTGATTGATTGATTGATCGATTGATTGATTGAATTGATTGATCGATTTTTGGATCTTTTGGAGAGGGGCGGTGAAAATAAACAACTGAAATAATTTCGGATGTGATTGACTTGGACTTGTTTAACGTTCTGCTTTCTCAACCAGGACATGTTCTGTGTCAACTGGTCATTTACCTGGTTAAAAAAAAAGTAAATAAATAAGTAAATAAAATAAAAGAAATAAATCTGGTTGCACAAGGATAAACTCCCTCTTATAAATGAGATGCGGCTGTATTCAGGAGTAAACAATCACATTCAAACTCATGTTCAATGGGAGTCCACACATACCTGCCACAAATTTTAAGTCCTGAAAACCAACAACACGTGCATAGGGCCTTACATAATTAGCTTTAATAACTGAAATGACTGAATAAGAAGCTGTTTGTCGACCAGACTTATTGATAAAGTGTGTGCTTGCATGCATGCGTGTGTGTGTGTGAGCGAGAGATTACAGAACGTACCCCAAAAGATGAATGTTTCAGGCAGAACAACAACAAAACATCTGTAATTTACCGCAATATGTTTTCTCAAGTTACAAGTTGGATGAAATAGCCAAGTTTGGCCTAAGCACAAGACTACACTGCATGACAAAGCTGTTGTTGTTTTTTCTGGAGTCTATAATGTAAACACAGGTCGCATGGCCGATTCCCCCCAATATGAGTCCCTTTGATTGGCCTGCGAAGGCTTGGTGTGTAGTCACGTGTCTTGCCCTGTGCCGTTTCATTGGTGAACTGGAGTCAAAAGACACTAGTGGTAACATTGGATTGGTCCAAACAGTGCCCGACGCGGAAGTGGAAGTCAAAGTCTAAAAATAGATCACGCATGCAATAACTGATTAATAAAAGTAGCTAGCGGCGTGTAGATCATCGTGTAATCATCATTGAGTAAAAGTAACACTTCTTAACATAAATACGCAAGTAAAAGTAGAAGTATGATGCATTTAAACTACTCTGACAAGTACAATTTATCCAAAATGTTACTTAAGTAAATGTCATGGAGAGTAGCGTGTTTCTACCCACCTTGGCTCAGAGGTGCTTTTTATTGTTGTTGTTGACTCTTTTAGCAATGGACACTGAAGGACAAGATGTTCATTCATGTTTACAAGTTTGATAAGAATCCAACTCCAAACGTAAGAGTAAATGTCACTTGACATCTGTATTAACGTCAATTCAGATTATCATGGAGTTTAACTGGAACCCTTATGCAACATAGTAGTTATTCCGTTCCCATCACACATTGGGTGCAATTTCAACAGATAGCGAACAATAATGGTTAACTTAATCTTCGGACACAGAAGTAAAGTGGAACTTTTAGTGTGTTTGTTTTCAAGATACATTTGTACTCATTGGAGATTTTTGTAAAACTGGACATAAACATGACATACAATTAATATGTGTAACTTGCGTAAGGTCTGTTACATTGGCATTACCACACTTGGCTAACATAGCACTTTAGCTAGCTCGTCTAAACTGTGAAAAAGTTAGTCAAAACTTTGAAATATTTATGAGGTTGAATTCAAACTCAACATTTTACAACTCTAATACACAAGTTAGAAATTTTAATTTACAACCAACGCCAACAATGCTGTAGGCACACATTGCAGGTGGCCTTCTGGCGAACACTTCCTGATTGCACGTCATGTGACCAAGCTCCACCAATCGAAATATTATCTCTTTAATCAATGTATCAGTGTATTATAGAGACATACATTTTCTGAACTGCCTCGATGCTCCACAGATTTCCATTTGAATGTGCGACAGTAAATCTCAATGCTGAGTTCATTTCTACCACTCTTAACTCAGCTTTCTCTTTGGTGGGTGTCCCCTCCCCGACCTCGTCATCTCCATCTTGTGACTCCCTTCATGCCGTTTCTTTCTTTTTTTAGTACTCCCCTGCTCCATCCTTATCCGGTCACCCTTTTCTTCCCCACCTTCTTCCCCCTCTCACTCCATCAGCCTCGGCTCCCATTCAATGCACAGGCAGCAGCAGTCAAATTGATTTAGCCTCTGTGCTTAGGAGCACCATCAAGTCACAGATTGGGTTTCCCGGTTACACACTCCCTCTGGCCATGTGCATTGCTCTATATTTCTCTCACTGTTACTTCCACCTTTTTTTTTTCATCACCATTTTTGTTTCCCGTTCTATTGTCTTTATTTCCTCATATCCCAATACCTTAGATGTTGCAGTAGGTTCTGAGAATTATTATTATTTTTTCTTTTTTTTTAAGAAAAGATGCACATTTTCAGGGGAAAAAAATATTCCTAAAGTCACGCAAAGCCTTAAAATGCAGTCACTCATGACATTTGCAACATATTGCAGGGGACCCCAGCATCACTCGTGAAACTTCTGTTCCGCAAACACCCCAGATAATCCGATTATTCAACTTGTTGTTTTTGAAACAGTTGTTTGAAAAGAAAGCATAAGGTTTTTTTTAAAGCATATGTTTAATGTGATGGCCAGTCTGACATCTGCCAACAAACTTTGCTCATTAACTGACACGCTATTGAACATCACTGAAGTAAACTATCCATCCATCCATCCATTTTCTATACCACTTATCCTCACGAGATTTGCGGGTATACTGGAGCCTATCCCAGCTGACTCTGGGCGAGAGGCGGTGCGCACAATGAATTGTTC
The DNA here is from genome assembly GCF_024500385.1 of Phyllopteryx taeniolatus. Taxonomy (NCBI): domain Eukaryota; kingdom Metazoa; phylum Chordata; class Actinopteri; order Syngnathiformes; family Syngnathidae; genus Phyllopteryx; species Phyllopteryx taeniolatus. Next base: position 3,296,923 of record NC_084509.1, on the reverse strand, counting down.
GCCAGCCAATCGAAGGGCGCATATACTGTAAAGAAACAAACATTCACGCTCACATTCACACCTATGGGCAATTTAGACTTTTCAATTAACCTACCATACAGGTTTTTGGGATGTGGGAGGAAACCGGTGTACCCGGAGAAAACCCATGCAGGTACGGGGAGAACATGCAAACTCCACACAGGCAAGGCCGGATTTGAACCCGGCTCCTCAGAACTGTGAGGCAAACAGTCGGGCACCGTGCCGCTGCAGTAACCTAAATAAAATAAATACATAATCAAAATTCTAAGGACTCTCTGTTTGAAAATACTTTTATTTTTGCCATAATACCGGAGTTCATTTAATACCAGAAAATTACTTCGGAGACTTAGTGGTGAGTAAATAAACTGTCAGATACTTTTAGACTTTTAAACAATTAAAAATCAATAAGACAAAGTTTTTTGTTTTTTTTTCTTTTAAGATGCTTTTACCCTGACCCAAGTATCATTCCCAGGCACTTTATACAGTAGATGACTGGGTATTTGTACAAAGTGTCATGGTTATGAGAGTAAATTACAATAAATGCTTGCTAGGTTTAGTTCCAAGCCACTTAAGGAATAATTTCAAAGCCTTGACATAAACACAAAGCATTTTCAAGAGTTGTACATTTTTACCAACACAGATGAAAGTAGCCTCATCACGCCATTACTTAATGAGCACGAGATCTCCATGCTGCAACCACCTTTCCCAAATATTGAAGGCATTATGATGTCATGATGACCTTCAGATTGCTGACTATGGACACAAGGTGCACGGCGCCTAAATCCTGCATAGTTTTACTAATTTTCTACACATTACGCTCTGTATTACTATGCTTGGAATTTGCTTCAAACATTCTATTATGAGTATGTTGTGTAAACACATCTGTGTGAGGTGGATAATGCTTAATGCAAACCCACTTATAGGATGCGTGTGTATTATTCCAAACCTCAAGAAAAATGATTGCGCAAACAAAAGAAAATGTTTGGAAATTATATTTTGTGTTATTTCGCTCTTGTAACGATGCTTCTTCAATAAACGTTGCTTCTTCAATAAATGTTATTCCATTGTGTAGTTTCCCTCTATCCATCCATCCCTTTTCTTTACCGCTTATCCAAACTAGGGTCGCGGGCAGCTGGAGCCTATCCCAGCTATCTTCGGGCGGGAGGCGGGGTACACCCTGAACCGGTCGCCAGCCAATCGCAGGGCACATAGTGACAAACAAACATTCGCACACACATTCACACATATGGGCAGTTTAGAGTCGTTAATCAACCTACCATGCATGTTTTTGGGATGTGGGAGGAAACCGGAGTTCCCCGAGAAAACCCACACAGGCATGGAGAGAACATGCAAACTCCACACACGCGGGGCCGGGATTTGAACTCCGGTCCCCAGAACTGTGAGGCAGATGTGCTAACCAGTCGTCCACCATGCCAGCTTGTTTCCCTCTAATCCGTTTTAAATTATGCCCCATTTGTAAGAAACGTAGAATGAGCAGCCTGGCCTGTCAACAGTGGGGGGTGGTCAATAGAAGGCGCTAGGGTGTCGCCCCACAGGGTCAGTTGTGTCACTTTGAATAAGACAAAAATGTAATCATGAAAAATAAATATTGTCATGTAATATTTCCAAATATATTTATATTTATTGTAAGATAAATAGTATACAGTCAATCATAAGTAAAATAGCTTTATTTGTCTGTTCTTTAATTTTCTGACGAACTTCCGGTTTGTGGCACAAAACATTTGCCCACTGACTCATTCAAGTTGGACATGTGCATTTTATCCTCTTTAATACAAGCGATAGAAGCATGGTGGGGCGTTGAATTCCAGCACCAGCGGAGGAATGCAGCCTTCCACTATGGAGAATGCACCTTGGCTGTCTTACGACGACTCCAGATCGAGGAGTGCAATGGCAGTGATCAGTTGAGGGTGAATGAGCCATCGCTATCAACATACAGTGGGTACGGAAAGTATTCAGATCCCCTTACATTTTTAAATCTTTTTTTATATTGCAGCCATTTGCTAAAATCATCTAAGTTCTTTTTTTCCACATTAATGTACACACAGCACCCCATATTGACAGAAAAAAACAGAATTGTTGAAATTTTTGCAGATTTATTAAAAACGAAAAACTGAAATATCACACATCCATAAGTATTCAGACCCTTTGCTCAGTATTTAGTAGAAGCACCTTTTTGAGCTAATACAGCCACGAGTGTTTTTGGGAATGATGCAACAAGTTTTTCACACCTGGATTTGGGATTCCTCTGCTATTCCTCCTTGCAGATCCTTTCCAGTTCTGTCAGGTTGGATGGTGAAAGTTGTTGGGCAGCCATTTTCAGGTCTTTCCAGAGATGCTCAATTGGGTTTAAGTCAGGGCTCTCATTCTAAAACAGTCAAGGAGTTGTTCTGAAGCCACTCCTTGGTTATTTTAGCTGTGTGCTTACGGTCATTGTCTTTTTTGAAGGTGAACCTTCGGCCCAGTCTGAGGTTCTGAGCACTCTGCAGAAGGTTTTCGTCCAGGATATCCCTGTACTTGGCCACATTCATCTTTTTTTATTGTTTGCAACCAGTCTCCCTGTCCCCACAGCTGAAAAACACACCCACGGCATGAGGCTGCCACCACCATGTTTCACTGTTGGGACTGTGTTGGACATGTGATGAGCAGTGCCTGGTTTTCTCCACACATGCCACTTAGAATTAAGGCCAACAAGTTCTATCTTGGTCTCATCAGACCAGAGAATCTTATTTCTCACCATCTTGGAGTCCTTCAAGCAAACTCCGTGCGGGCATTCCTGTGTCTTGCACTGAGGAGAGGCTTCTGTCGGGCCACTCTGCCATAAAGCCCCGACTGATGGAGGGCTGCAGTGATGGTTGACTTTCTAGAACTTTTGGCCATCTCCCGACTGCATCTCTGGAGGTCAACCACTGCATCTCTGGAGGTCAACCACAGTGATTTTTGGGTTCTTCTTTGCCTCTCTCACCAAGGCTCTTCTCCCCCAATTGCTCAGTTTGGCCCTAGGAAGGGTTCTGATCGTCCCAAACGTCTTCCATTTCAGAATTAAGGAGGCCACTGTGCTCTTAGGAACCTTAAGTGCAGCAGAAATGTTTTTGTAACCTTGGCCAGATCTGTGCCTTGCCACAATTCTGTCTCTGAGCTCTTCAGGCAGTTCCTTTGACCTCATGATTCTCATTTGCTCTGACATGCCCTGTGAGCTGTAAGGTCTTATACAGACAGGTGTGTGGCTTTCCTAATCAAGTACAATAAGTATAATCAAACACAGCTGGACTCCAATGAAGGTGTAGAACCATTTCAACGATGATCAGAAGAACTGGACAACACCCGATTAAATATAGTGTCACAGCAAAAGGTCTGAATACTTATGGCTGTGTGATATTTCAGTTTTTCTTTTTTAATAAATCAGCAAAAATTTCAACAATTATGTTTTTTTTCTGTCAATATGGGGTGCTGTGTGTACATTAATGTGGAAAAATGAACTTAAATGATTTTAACAAATGGCTGCAATATAACAAAGAGTGAAAATTTTAAGGGGGTCTGAAAACTTTCCGTACCCACTGTAGTCTTTTTTTCCCCCCAATATTTATCCGCTGGTCTAGCACATTTGCCTCACAGTTGCCTGCCTGTATGGAGTTTGCATGTTCTCCCCGTGCCTGCAAGGGTTTTCTCCGGGCACTCAGGTTTCCTCCCAAAAACATGCATGGTTGTTTGTTTCTATGTGCCCTGCAATTAGCTGGCGACCGGTTCTGGGTGTACCTCGCCTCCCGCCCGAAGATAGATGGGATAGGCTCCATCAGCCCGCGACCCTAGTGAGGATAAGCGGTAAAGAAAATGGATGTTTGGATGGAGCTGCTGGTCTGTGAATTGCCCCTGGATTCTGACTGTAGGAGGCGGCAATCCGAACTACTTGGCCAATGGCAAGGGCACGTGGGCAGGCAAATTAAAATGATGGGTAATAAACGGGCTTACGAGCTGTGTGATATTTATTGAAGAACTGTTGTTACAACAAAACAAAACAAAAAAAAAGTTTTGTATGATTTATATGTATTAGTGCCACTTCTCCTGAACCAACAAACTCAAAGTCAGTCTTCCAGAAGGGACATTGAGATTGGGGTAATTTATCATGGATTGCAGCAATACACACAATAACAGCATAATCTTTTAAATAATTATGCATCATGACCATGCTGATTGTACACTGTTATAGGCTATGAAACAAACGTTGTTAAGCAAAACTTCTAATATTCCCAACATATAGAGGGGATACAAGGCTTTCTTTCTTTAATAAATCTTTGTCAAACGTGTACAGTGTGATAAAACCACTGGAATTAGCAACTCTGCAGATTTAAGACTCTGTAATGACACTGATTAATTTGGATTATTTTCCATTTGTATCTGGACACACACACACACACACACACACACATAAAAAAACACACACGCACGCATGCACGCACACACATCACACAAGAAACATAGAGAAGACCAGGATATGGAGGATTTGGCTGGAGATCATAAAATTAAACTGAAGTCAAAAACTCAGACAGGAAAAGTAAATACTAAAAGTAAAATACTACAACTGTCAATCAACTGCAGACTTTTTTCCACTGTGATATACAGTGGGTACGGAAAGTATTCAGACCCCATAAAATTTTTCACTCTTTGTTATATTGCAACCATTTGCTAAAATCATAGAAGTTATTTTTTTCCACATTAATGTACATACAGCACCCCATATTGACAGAAAAAAAAACTTTTAGAGATTTATTATAAAAGAAAAAGTGAAATATTACACAGCCATAAGTATTCAGACCCTTTGCTGTGACACTCATATATTTAACTTGCGTGCTGTCCATTTCTTCTGATCATCCTTGAGATGGTTCTATAACTTAATTGGAGTCCAGCTGTGTTTGATTATACTGATTGGACTTGATTAGGAAAGCCACACACCTGTCTATATAAGACCTTACAGCTCGCAGTGCATGTCAGAGCAAATGAGAATCATGAGGTCAAAGGAACTGCCTGAAGAGCTCGGAGACAGAATTGTGGCAAGGCACAGATCTGGCCAAGGTTACAAAAATTTTTCTGCTGCACTTAAGGTTCCTAAGAGCACAGTGGTCTCCATAATCCTGAAATGGAAGACGTTTGGGACGATCAGAAACCTTCCTCGAGCTGGCCGTCCGGCCAAACTGAGCAATCGGGGGAGAAGAGCCTTGATGAGAGAGGTAATGAAGAACCCAAAGATCACTGTGGCTGAGCTCCACAAAGTCAACCATCACTGCAGCCCTCCACCAGTCGGGACTTTATGGCAGAGTGGCCCGACAGAAGCCTCTCCTCAGTGCAAGACACATGAAAGCCCGCATGGAGTTTTCTAAAAAACACCTGAAGGACTCCAAGATGGTGAGAAATAAAATTCTCTGGTCGGATGAGACAAAGATGGAACTTTTTGGCCATAATTCTAAGCGGTATGTGTGGAGAAATCCATGCATTGCTCATCACTTGTCCAATACAGTCCCAACAATGAAGCATGGTGGTGGCAGCATCATAATGTGGGGGTGTTTTTCAGCTGCAGGGAAAGGTTGACTGGTTGCAATCGAAGGAAAGATGAATGAGGCCAAGTACAGGGATATCCTGGACGAATAACTTCTTCAGAGTGCTCAGGATCACAGACTGGGCCGAAGGTTTACCTTTCAACAAGACAATGGTCCTAAGTACACAGCTAAAATAACCAAGGAGTGGCTTCAGAACAACTCTGTGACTGTTTTTGAATGACCCAGCCAGAGCCCTGACTTAAACCCAACTGAGCATCTCTGGAGAGACCTGAAAATGGCTGTCCACCAACATTCACCATCGACCTGACAGAACTGGAAAGGTTCTGCAAGGAGGAATAGCAAAGGAATCCCAAATCCAGGTGTGAAAAACTTCCCGTTCCCAAAAAGACTCATGGCTGTATTAGCTCAAAAGGGTGCTTCTACTAAATACTGAGCAAAGGGTCTGAATACGTATGGCTGTGTGATATTTCAGTTTTTCTTTTTTAATAAATCTGCAAACATTTCAACAATTCAATTTTTTTCTGGCAATATGGGGTGCTGTATGTACATTATCTATCCATCCATTTTCTGAGCCGCTTCTCCTCACTAGGGTTGCGGGCGTGCTGGAGCCTATCCAAGCTGTCATCGGGCAGGAGGCGGGGTACACCCTAAACTGGTTGCCAGCCAATCGCAGGGCACATAGAAACAAACAACCATTCGCACTCACAGTCATGCCTACGGGCAATTTAGAGTTTCCAATTAATGCATGTTTTTGGGATGTGGGAGGAAACCGGAGTGCCCGGAGAAAACCCACGCAGGCACGGGTAGAACTCCACACAGGCGGGGCCGAGGATTGAACCCGGGTCCTCAGAACTGTGAGGCTGACGCTCTAACCAGTCGGTCACCGTGCCGCCGGGTGTACATTAATGAGGAAAAAATTTTAATTAAAATAATTTTTAGCAAATGGCTGCAATATAACAAAGAGTGAAAAAGGGAGTCTGAATTCCTTCCGTACCCACTGTATAAATCACAGTTCTGAGGACCAAGGTTCAAATCCTAGTCCTGCCTGTGTGGAGTTTGCATGTTGTCCCTGTGCCTGCATGGGTTTTCTCCGGGCACTGCGGTTTCCTCTCACATCCCAAAAACATGCATGGTAGGTTAATTGAAGACTCTCGATTGCCCGTAAGTGTGAATGTGAGTGAGAATGGTTCTTTGTTTCTATGTGCCCTGCGATTGGCTGGCGACCAGTTCAGGGTGTACTCCGCCTCTCGCCCGATGATAGCTGGGATAGGCTCCAGCACGCCCGCGACCCTAGTGAGGATAAGCAGTACAGAAAATGGATGGATGTATATACCACTGTCTTATAAACTTTGTCCTTCATCTTAACATTGACTCTTCTGTCACATAACACAACTAACACCTTCCTCCACCCGTTGCAACCTGCTTGGACTCTGTTAGATAAATTGTAGAAGTTATCATTTATTTGCTTAGCTTGCATTAGTATAATGGACAATTTTAGATGTCTCGCCTTCAAAAAGAAGACTCAGCATCATCCGATGGAAGGGCGCCTGGACCAAGGACGTGATCGGATGTGGTCGGGTCGTGACAGGTGTTGGTTCAATATTATGTGTTGTGTCTTATTACTTAGAATACCATGTCTGGGAAAAACCCTCTTATTATCAAATATTTTGTGTTGTGTCTTATTGCTTAGAACATTATGATTTGTAAATCCCTCCTATTTCAAATAAATACAGGAGCGAGGGGGGGGGATTGTTTAGAGCGTGTTGAGAGGCTGTGATCTGAACAATCTCCCATACGCCCTCCTCATGAGAAAAAGAAACCAGCGTCTTCATTCCGTTTGTGTCTATTTTTTATAATGTTGGGTAAGATAAATCCAACATTAAATTGGTCCTTCGAGCCGGATGTCAACACACCCGAGGATTCCAGTTGTGGAGCCGACTTCCAGTTAAGAGACCATGGCCACGGCAAGTAAGACCCTTTCCGGGACTGGTCTTCGTTCTCCTCAACTGGGATCTGAAGGTTGACGACAATCCACAGGATTGAAGACGAGTGGTGAGTTAAATTTTTAAAAAAATGTTGGGAAAAAAGGATTAAAGAGTGAGTGAATTGCGCGACGAAGAAGTCTGCGGCAGAATAAACCTTGTGTAATACTAGTCACTGGCAAGTGGTCAAGATGGACGGCGGAGTCCGACAAATTCCGTGAGGACGGCGGGGTCCTGTACGTACTTAAATTCCGTATTTCTGTGTTTCTGTGTTTCTGTGTTTTCGTGTGTTTATAAAAACGTTATTAATATTGTGTGTATGTGTAAAAGTATGAATGTATAAGACTGGATTGTGTGTGACAACTGGTTTTGGAAGCAAAGGCAAGAATTCTCCGCCCCAATTGGGGTAGAAGCTTGAGAATTACCAGAACTCAGACATTTATTGTCACCCTGTCATTTTTTAATAAAGTCAGTATTTAGGTCACTCTAGGTGCAAATAAACTGACTTCCAAAATTCACAAAAATGGGAATAAATAACAGTAAACCGGATCAAAAAATAGACCTAACGTGTAAAGATTGGAAATATGTTCAACTACAAAACCATTCCAAAATAGAACATTTAAACACGTGGATAACCAAATACGGTTTTGCTGGCCAGCTAAATTCGCAAAAAATAGTTCAACTTCAAAAGGAAATAAAGTGTCGACACAAAAATGATATATCACAAATACAAAAAGATGGATTTGACGACTTACTCTTCTGGTTAAACATGGCGTCTAAAAGAGAAAAAGGAAGGGAGAATAAGAAACACTTAACTTCTTCTTCTTTTCCTTTCGGCTTGTCCCGTTAGGGGTCGCCACAGCGCGTCATCCTTTTCCATGAGAGCCTATCTCCTGCATCCTCCTCTCGAACACCAACTGCCATCATGTCTTCCCTCACGACATCCATCAACCTTCTCTTTGGTCTTCCTCTAGCTCTCTTGCCTGGCAGCTCCATCCTCATCATCCTTCTACCAATATACTCACTCTCTCTCCTCTGGACGTGTCCAAACCATTGAAGTCTGCTCTCTCTAACTTTGTCTCCAAAACATCGAACCTTGGCTGTCCCTCTGATGAGCTCATTTCTAATTTTATCCAACCTGGTCACTCCGAGAGCGAACCTCAACATCTTCATTTCTGCCACCTCCAGCTCTGCTTCCTGTTTTCTCTTCAGTGCCACTGTCTCTAATCCATACATCATGGCTGGCCTCACCACTGTTTTATAAACTTTGCCCTTCATCCTAGCAGAGACTCTTCTGTCACATAACACACCTGACACCTTCCTCCACCCGTTCCAACCTGCTTGGACCCGTTTCTTCACTTCCTGACCACACTCACCATTGCTCTGGACGGTTGACCCCAAGTATTTAAAGTCCTCTACCCTTGCCATCTCTTCTCCCTGTAGCCTCATTCTTCCCCCACCACCCCTCTCATTCATGCACATATATTCTGTTTTACTTCGGCTAATCTTCATTCCTCTTCTTTCCAGTGCATGCCTCCATCTTTCTAACTGTTCCTCCAGCTGCTCCCTGCTTTCACTGCAGATCACAATGTCATCTGCAAACATCATGGTCCACGGGGATTCCAGTCTAACCTCATCTGTCAGCCTATCCATCACCACTGCAAAAAGGAAGGGGCTCAGGGCTGATCCCTGATGCAGTCCCACGTCCACCTTAAATTCTTCTGTCACACCGACAGCACACCTCACCGCTGTTCTGCTGCCCTCGTACATGTCCTGTATTATTCTAACATACTTCTCTGCCACTCCAGACTTCCGCATGCAGTACCACAGTTCCTCTCTGGGTACTCTGTCATAGGCTTTCTCTAGATCTACAAAGACACAATGTAGCTCCTTCTGACCTTCTCTGTGCTTTTCCATCAACATCCTCAAGGCAAATAATGCATCTGTGGTACTCTTTCTAGGCATGAAACCATACTGTTGCTCGCAAATACTCACTTCTGTCCTGAGTCTAGCCTCCACTACTCTTTCCCATAACTTCATTGTGTGGCTCATCAACTTTATTCCTCTATAGTTGCCACAGCTTTGCACATCACCTTTGTTCTTAAAAATGGGCACCAGTACACTTTTCCTCCATTCCTCAGGCATCTTCTCACGCACTAGAATTCTATTGAACAAGCTGGTCAAAAACTCCACAGCCACCTCTCCTAGATGCTTCCATACCTCCACAGGAATGTCATCAGGACCAACTGCCTTTCCATTTTTCATTCTCTTTAATGCCTTTCTAACTTCACCCTTACTAATCATTGCCACTTCCTGGTCCACCACACTTGCCTCTTCTACTCTCCCTTCTCTATCATTTTCCTCATTCATCAACTCCTCGAAGTATTCTTTCCATCTACCTAGCACACTGCTGGCACCAGTCAACATATTTCCATCTCTATCCTTAATCACCCTAACCTGCTGCACATCCTTCCCATCTCTATCCCTCTGTCTGGCCAGCCTGTATAGATCCTTTTCTCCTTCTTTAGTGTCCAACCTGCCATACATGTCATCATATGCCTCTTGTTTTGCCTTTGCCACCTCTACCTTTGCCCTGTGTCACATCTCAATGTATTCCTTTCGCCTCTCCTCGGTCCTCTCAGTGTCCCACTTCTTCTTAGCTAACCGTTTTCCTTGTATGATTTCCTGTACTGTGAGGTTCCACCACCAAGTCTCCTTCTCTCCTTTCCTGCCAGAAGATACACCAAGTACTCTCCTGCCTGCTTCTCTGATCACCTTGGCTGCAGTGGTCCAGTCTTCTGGAAGCTCTTCCCGTCCACCGAGAGCCTGTATTACCTCTTCCCGAAAAGCTGCACAACACTCGTCCTGTCTCAGCTTCCACCACATGGTTCTCTTCTCTGCCTTTGTCTTCCTAATTTTCCTCCCCACCACCAGAGTCATCTTACACACCACCATCCTATGCTGTCTAGCCACACTCTCCCCTACCACTACCTTACAGTTGGTAACCTCCTTCAGATTACATCGTCTGCACAAGATGTAATCTACCTGTGTGCTTCTACCTCCACTCTTGTAGGTCACCCTATGTTCGTGCCTCTTCTGGAAAAAAGTGTTCACTACAGCCATTTGCATCCTTGTTGCAAAGTCTACCACCATCTGTCCCTCCAAGTTCCTTTCCTGGATACCGTACTTACCCATCACTTCTTCATCACCCTTATTACCTTCACCAACATGTCCATTACAATCTGCACCAATTACCACTCTCTCTCTGTCTGGGATGCTCAGAACTACATCATCTAGCTCCTTCCAGAATTTCTCTTTCACCTCTAGGTCACATCCTACCTGTGGGGCATAGCCACTAATCACATTACACATAACACCCTCAATTTCAAATTTCAGCCTCATCACTCGATCTGATACTCTTTTCACCTCCAAGACATTCTTAGCCAACTCTTCTTTTAAAATAACCCCGACTCCATTTCTCTTCCCATCTACACCATGGTAAAATAATTTAAACCCTCCCCCTAAACTTCTAGCCTTACTGCCTTTCCACCTGGTCTCCTGGACACACAATATATCAACCTTTCTCCTAATCATCATGTCAACCAACTCCCGAGATTTTCCTGTCATAGTCCCAACATTCAAAGTCCCCACATTCAGTTCTAGGCTCTGTATTTTCCTCTTCTCTTTCTGCCGAAGAACCCGCTTTCCACCTCTTCTTCTTCTTCTTCTTTGACTTCGACTTCGACTTCGACCCACAGTAGCTGAATTTCCAACAGCGCCCTGCAGGTTGACGGCGCCGGTGGCGGACGTTGTTAACCCGGGCCACGACCGATCCGGTATGGAATTCTTTGGATGAACGCTCATATTTGTTTGGCAAGGTTTTAAGCCGGATGCCCTTCCTGACGCAACCCTCTGCATTTATCCGGGCTTGGGACCGGCCTACAGTTTGCACTGACTTGTGCCCCCCATAGGGCTGCATTAGAATAAGAAACACTTAACAAATGAACAAAAAGAGCAGGAAGGTAGATATAAAAATATGTTGTTTCAAAGACAGGAGGATGACGAGACAGGACCAATAATAAGAATTAGCGAGAAAAAGATAATTGAAGAAAGTTGTAAAAAAAATGAGGAAACAAAAGCATCAGCACCCTTGTACCCGGTTTTGCCACCTCATGAACTTCCTCCAACTCAAGAGGCACAAACACAACGAATTTTACGATCAGGAGGGGTACAAATGAATTGGTCTAAAACTATGGTAGAAACATTTTCTCCCATTCCCAAAATAACAAATATAACCTTAGACGAGGGAGACATGGATTTATATTTAATGATTGAGGTGGCAAATCCAAATATACAAGAGGACCAGAAATAAACTATTTTGGTCTATAGGACCTGGACTAATGAGGATGTGAAAAAGGCCGTAGCCGGCATCACACCTTATCAACAACAGTTAAAAAATGCTTTACATGCGAATTCGAAAGAACACATTAACAGATGGGTAGATAAACATTGGATAAACCTAGCAACTGGCCCTCTGGAGGAATATGTTAATCATGCCCTCCACGCAGAAAGAGTGTTAGACAAAAAACAAAAACAGAAGATAGATGTCTTCCTCGACGAAGAAGCAGAAATATACTATCAAGGCAGAGAGAGAGATCATTTTAGAGGACGCGGCAGAGACCGTGGGAGAGTAAGATATGGTAGAAATCGAAATTATTATGATAATACCATCTGTTGGTGCTGTGGAAACAAAGGCCACATTGCACGTGACTGCCCTAAAAAATAAAAAAATAAAAAATAAAAGAGAATACGGACAAACTACCGCATGACTAAGCCAGCCTGCTTCCCAACTCAACAAATCCTCTTGTGTAAACATCAAAGAGAATGAGGAGGTGGATTTCAACTTACAGGACAAACTATGCAGAAATTGTTTCACCATTGTCAAAATGAATGTATGAAGACAACCTTAAAATGATATCACCTGTTTAATGGAGTACAGAGGCAGAAAAGGCCTTCTGTGACATTAAACAACATTTGGTGTTGACTACTGCGCTAGGCCTTCCAAATTTAATGATAAAACATTCATTCAAATGGTAGATTGTAGAAGCTATTGCATGACCTCCGTACTTACACAACAATACGGTGATAAGCTAAGACCAATAGCTTATTTTTCAACTAAATTGGACAACGTAACGTGTGCATTACCACATTGTGTCAGAGCAGTTGTGGCAGCCTTGACGGCAATACAGAGCAGTTCCACAATTGTGTTATTTCATCCATTTACCCTTAAGATCCCACATACAGTGTCTGCTCTCCTATTGCAAACCAATATGGCGTTTTTACCACCTGCAAGACATTTATCTTGCAGGGCCATCTTGCTGTCACAACCACATTTGACTGTTGAGCGATGCACAACCTTAAATCCAGCCACACTAATACCCTTACTTGATGAAGGCACGCAGCATGATTGACAGGAATTGGCTGAACAAGCTGCTGAATTAGTAGCATTAACCGAGGCATGCAAACTAATGATAAATAAAGATGGTACAATCTATACTGATAGCCAATATGAGTATTCCACAACAAGACCGTAATTATTGTGAAAAACAAAGTGCAAAACTACAAAATGAAATTTACATTAGCACAGAGGAAAAAACAAAAAAAAAAAAAAAAAAGGAAAAAAAAACCTATTCAAAATGGGCTGCTATATTGAGCAATGCTGTGTCACATGTCTCAACCGGAGGGATGGTGGCACAGATAGATTGACACTTTACAGCCCTAAAAAAAAAATAGCAGAAAGAAACACGTGGGTTCATTTAACACACTGTAAAAGAGTCATTTCAGCTGAGTACTCAAATTGGGAAGGTGAGCAAAAGTCTGATAACGGAGCGGGAGCAGATGTGTAGATTCTGAAAACGCTTGCTGGTCAGTGAAGAAAAAAGACACCAACCCTTTTAGTGAGAACTCAGCAGAAAGGCACACCCACGTTGGTTATGAGATTCGCTAAGTTGTTACGTAGCAACTTTGGCTACTATGATGTTGGTTTTGTTTTTGTGGTACATGGGACGTCCCACCCTAAATGATACAACCCATTTTTTTTGATAGAAAATCACCTACCAACTGGACCAATATGACAAACCCAATAATAAAAAATTTTGAATCATTAACTCGTGTCAAAAGGAGTACAGCTGATGATCAAAATTGTGGGCATGGCCTCCAAACGCGGCAAAAAGGTTTAATATTTTGTGCCCCCCAAAATCAAGCTGCTTTAATCATAATTCCATATGTGGCTCTCACCAATGATGCTCAAGAGAATGGGCAGAATTGGGGATTTAGATATGACTGGTATGCAACTATAGGCTTTGAATGGGAACACCTTATTAGTGAAACAGGTTATGATTGGTCCAGTTGGTCAAAAAGAACAGCAAAAGAACATAGAAAGAAATTTAACCTAAGCAAAACGGTCCATAGTTTAATATTGAAATACGAATCAAATCACCCAATGTGTTTGATAGTGAGCTTGTGGGCATATACTGGCGGAAAAGATCCCCACTTCCAAGTAGCATTGTGTTATAGGAACCATGTTAAACCAAAAATGCCATTAAAAACTTCAAATAAAGGTGGACAAATTTTAATGGTTAACAACATAACTACTGATGATTGGTTCCTTGTTGTCACAGGAGTTTCAGGACAAAATAACAATTGGTTACTATTGATGGAACAAGCAGCAAATGTAACGAGAAAAGATTGTGTAGTTTGCATGGGTCCCAGGCCTTTGTTGCGCATAGTTCCGGCACAATTATCACAAGATTGTATTATTCCATTCATGAACGCTACTGTACCAACTAAGAGGTGTAAATCATGGGATCCTATATATCCCGTAACAGAAGCAGATAAACACAAACCGATGTTTTCTACTTTAGTAGCACCAAATAATTTCACTTGTATAAACATGATTAATAAAGGGAAAAAATTAGGACCACTGAACGACACACAGTGTAAAGTAATCTTAAAAGTCGGACCAAATTTTGTGCCAGTGTCACGGAGCGACATCTGGTGGTGGTGCTGAGATGATAGACTGTTTGATAGATTACCTAAAGATATATCTAGATTATGCGCTATTATCACTTTGATATTGCATGTGTCAGTATACCCTATGCCTGTTCAAGATTTAATGGAAAGGGCACCAATGTTTTTGTCCAATCTAGAACATATACAAAAAAGGGATTTGTCCTGGCAGGGGCAAAATAATCCAACATACATCGACGCCATAGGTGTTCCTCGTGGGGTGCCGAATCAATACAAATTGGCTGACCAAGTTGCAGGAGGATTTGAGTCTTTCATATGCTGGTGGTGTACGATTAATAAAAATGTTGATAGGATTAACTACATCCACTTCAATGTACAGAGATTAGGAAATTGGACTCAGAGTGGGTTGGAAGCTGTGCATGAGCAGCTCAAGGCTACCTCTTTAATGACGTTCCAGAACCGCATAGCTGTCGACATGCTCCTCGCAAGAGAGGGAAGTGTTTGCGGTATGTTTGGAGAACAATGTACATACATTCCAAACAATACTGCTTCGGATGGCAGCTTGACCAGAGCCATCGATGGTCTACGGACCCTCAATCACAAGATCAAGAACCACTCTGGGGTGGACACCTCTTTGTGGGACAGCTGGATGGACGTTTTTGGTAAATATAAAACCCTAATTTCACCAATATTGATATCAATTGCTGTTTTTGCAGCCATTCTGACATTATGTGGATGTTGTTGTATCCCATGCATTCGGGCATTAATCAGTAAATTAATCACCACAGCCATAACCCCCATGGAGAAATCGTATGGAGCTGATGTATCCATTACTGTATGATGATAATGATGATTATGATGATAATGATGATTTTGCTTTAACTGATTTGTTTCCTGATACAGATGATTACGATGTTTAAACTACAACATTCATATATGACAAGTTTACTCTGAGTGTAAATGTATTTGTTTCATAAAAATGATTCTACAGTTAAAAATCGAAATGAAGTGACTGTAAAATGATATGAGAATTTGTGCAAATACATGATAAACAGGAGGGAAATGTTAGATAAATTGTAGAAGTTATCATTTATTTGCTTAGCTTGCATTAGTATAATGGACAATTTTAGATGTCTCGCCTTCAAAAAGAAGACTCAGCATCATCCGATGGAAGGGCGCCTGGACCAAGGACGTGATCGGATGTGGTCGGGTCGTGACAGGTGTTGGTTCAATATTATGTGTTGTGTCTTATTACTTAGAATACTATGTCTGGGAAAAACCCTCTTATTATCAAATATTTTGTGTTGTGTCTTATTGCTTAGAACATTATGATTTGTAAATCCCTCCTATTTCAAATAAATACAGGAGCGAGGGGGGGGGGGGGGATTGTTTAGAGCGTGTTGAGAGGCTGTGATCTGAACAATCTCCCATACGCCCTCCTCATGAGAAAAAGAAACCAGCGTCTTCATTCCGTTTGTGTCTATTTTTTATAATGTTGGGTAAGATAAATCCACAGACTCGTTTCTTCACTTTCTTACCACACTCACCATTGCTCTGAACTGTTGACCCCAAGTATTAAATGTCCTCCATCCTCGCTATCTTTTTTCCTTGAAGCCTCACTCTTCCCCCTCCACCCATCTCATTCATGCACATATATTCTGTCTTACTTCGGCTAATCTTCATTCCTTTCCAGTGCATGGCTCCACCTTTCTAACTGTTCATCCACCTGCTCCCTGCTTTCACTGCAAATCACAATGTCATCTGAGCATCAATGAGCATCATGGTCCACGCGGATTCCAGTCTATCCTCATCTGTCTGTCCATCCATCACCACAGCAAACACGAAAGGGCTCAGGGCTGATCCATGATGCAGTCCCACCTCCACCTTAAATTCGTCTGTCACACCTACAGCATACCTCACCACTGTTCTCCTGCGCTCATAAATGTACTATTCTGACATACTTCTCTGCCACTCCAGACTTCCGTATACAGTACCACAGTTCCTCTCTGGGTACTCTGTCATAGGCATTCTCTCAATCCACAAAGACACAATGTAGCTCCTTCAGACCTTATCTGTACTTCTCCACCAACAGCCTCAAGGCAAATAATGCATCTGTGGTACTCTTTCTTGGCATGAAACCATACTATTGTTCACAAATACTCACTTCTGTCCTGAGTCTAGCCTCCACTACTCTTTCACATAACTTCATTGTGTGACTCATAAACTTTATTCCTCTATAGTTCCTACAGCTCTGCACATCACCCTTGTTCTTAAAAATGGGCACCGGCACACTTTTCCTCCATTCCTCAGGCATCTTCTCACCCGCTAGTATTATGTTGAACAGCCTCGTCAAAAACTCTCCTAGATGCTTTCATACCTCCACAGAAATGTAATCAGTTTCAAGTTTCAGCCTCATCACTCGATCTGACACTCTACTCACCTTCAAGACGTTTGTCACTGGTGAAGTCAGTCAACCAAATCCTCTGAGCCTGGAGTGCTTCCAGTCCAAACTGACTTGTGCAATTTGTAGCAGCCAGCCAGAGGACTCATAGGATCTGAGTTAATAGAGATCTCAAACTCCCGATTTCTTATATCAGTATGTAGATTCCTATAACCCAGGAGATTCAGCAACCTACCATCTCTAGTAATGATTCCTTATCTTAACAAGTCTCAATGTATCAGCTGTGTTTTCATTAAGTAGAAGAAAAAAGCATCCGCTGACGACTGCATTGCCATTACAGAAGTGTTTGCTAGCTATTGTGCTCATGAGATCACTGAAAAGTTAGATGTTTTCTCTCTTCCCTCTTGTGCGCTGCCATATTTTTTTTTTTATTCTGAGTTTTGTAAAGTTTTGCGTTGGGAAAAAAGTAGGAGTCCTTGAGATCTAAAAGTGCACCGACTGCAAATGGCACATACACGGCACATAGACCATTCAGTACGGTGGTATTTTATACAGAACGAAGGCTACTTTTAAGATGGCCCTTTGCACAAATAGAATGCCAGTAAAATGGAGCCCAAGGCTGAAGAAATGTGGTTAAATTCATGAGTCCTTGTTAGATTCCACCCTGCGGGGCTGGCCATTTTTCTAATAGGGAGCACTTAAAATGGAGAGTCAAACAATTCTAGAACCAGGAAAAGAAGTGGGAAGATTAATACAAAATGAGGTACAGCAGTGTGGGGCTTAACTGAAGAAAGTAGACTCAGAAAAATGACACTTTTTCTCGGTGAAACTATTATTCTCATTATAAAATGTTGAATTATTTATTGACACTGCCATTTAATTTCATTCCATTGGAAAGAACATTTGACGCAACCTTTATATGTTTCGAGGATCTATCCAAATTCCACTTTTCAGTGGTAGTATAGCTGCCAAACCCACACCACACTCTTATTAACCTCCTCCATACTCTTATAAACACTTTCAATTAGGGTTGAGGCTACAGATTATTCTACCGATAAACCCATAGATTATTTGAGTAATCGCATGAAAATTTATTTTGCATAATACCAATACAATACCTGTATATGCATGTGAGGTCCAGGTATTATTATTGTCCATTTGGTGTCGCCATCCTCATGTTATACATTGCAGTATCTGTGACTTTGAATGCGTGTTGCTTTAAAAGGCATGTTGCATGCCTGGCATGTTGAGTGACGTGGGAGTGAATGAGGGTGTAGAGTTGGCTGGCTATAAACTGACTAACCCGTTGGCCAATCTGCATGTTGAGTACCTGGACGTCAGTTGTAGTTGTGCAGCTAGTGTATGAATGTGCATGTTACATGTTTATTTGTGCAATTTAAAAAACCTCTGATACAGGGTGAGACCCTGAAAAGTGAACCACGATATGGCAAGGGACAACTGACGTTTATCTTGTCTTTCGATGAAAGTATTTTATTTTTGCAACATCATTATTTTGTTAAATATTTGTCTTTAAACCAATGAAAAATTACCTTTGTAATTCTTTGACAATTCGGATTTCTAGTGGTATTAAACAATTTAGCAAACAACTATTTAAAAAGTACCAACAATTAGGCATAAAAGGCTTTTGACCATTCCTCTCATGGTGATAACTTCTCGCTGGGACACAAAAGGTCTTTAACCTAGTAATAACGTGAGATGTCCTTCCAGGTAATGACATTACACACAAATCATGAATATTTATATTCTCTGCTTCTTTTTGTCCTGTTTTGTTATAAACATGCTCCCTCTATTTGAATTCATAAACAAGTGTGTGATGAAATTGGGATGCTTGTGAGAAACACAATCTTCCATTTCCTCCCTCGCAATGGTCCGTTGCCCAAAAAGCACCATGCAATTATTGATGAGGTTCATTATCAATAATTCAGCCATACTCTGATTAGCCAAAAGGATTGATGATAGGGCTCTGCGCCTAAGCCTCTCACGTACACATCAATCCCCGACAAAGCCTGAGGCTTGTTGTCTCCCCTCCTGTGTTTATTATTTTGTCGTCTATCTCATTCTGTCGGTGTTCTGTTGCCTTTCTTTCTATCACTTCTTTCTCCTCTTTACATACCTCTGTACCAGACCTTCTTTCCTCAATCATGCACTTTATCTGCATTCCAGTAGTGCCTTTGTCCTTTGAAAGACAACACTTACATCAACAGGTGGCAAATGTCACACTGTCTGCCAGGAATGAGTGCATGTTTGTGCGTGTGTGTGTCACAGGGAAGACTGGAGAGATGGGTGACTAATGTAAGCATTCAAATTGAACTTTTTTTTCCAGGAATGTGGGGATTGATAGGCCAGCTGATCAAGTTCACAAACCCCATGAGGACAAGTGAGTGCAGAAGTAAAGTGTGAGCGTGTGCCAAATCCTGTTTCACAGACTTCTGTCAGTCCTGTTGTGTATTTGAATTGTTGTGCATCCCAATTGTATTGGCTCCTATTGCTGTTTTCAAGGCAAACAAAGACTCACAGCAGCAGAGAAAGGAGGAAATAAAACTTGCCAGAACAGAGCGCAAGTGTTAATTACGTATCGATTCAATTTGGCATATATAGAAGGCGGAGGGCACCTCAGCTCACTTCTAAAAACAAGGGAAGGGAAAGACAATCTACTACTCAAACGTACGTCAGTCTCTCATCTCTGGTCGATCAAATGTGTACGACCAATTTTACCTTTGAGCCACACCTGACCGCACTGCCTAGCAACTCCTTATCACTTTCCAGCTTGGCGGCTGCCCTCCTATTTTTAACCCTCGTTCCACTTTGTCTTCTTTCATTCTAACATTCACATGTCAACTTGGCCCTCTTTTCTTTTTCCTGCTCATGTTTCTTGACTGCTTGTTTTAAAAAAAAAATATATATATATATACATACTTTTTAAAACTAGAAGTCAAGCTTATTTGTATAGCCCTTAATCACAAAGGAGTCTCAAAGGGCTTCAGAGACTCACAGTTGACAAAGATGACATTAAATATGGCACGTCGGCGACAACTGATAAAGTATTTGGCCTCTTCTCAAATTTTGTTTTTCCTTTCTTCAGTTTACCCACATTAATGTTTAACATCATCAAGAAAATGTAAATATCAGACATAGATGACCCAAGTAAGCATAAAATTCAGTTTTGAAATAGTGATTTTATTTATTAAGGGAAAAAAAAATATTCAAAGTTACCTTGCCCTGGATGCATGAAAAAGTAATTGCCCCCTGGACCTAATAACTGGTTCGGCCACCCTGAGCAGCAACAACTGAAATCAAGCATTTTCTTTAAATGACAATGAGTCTTTCACATCTCTGGGAGATATTTTGGCACGGTTTTCCTTGAAGAATTGTTTAAATTCAGCAATACTGGAAGGTTTTCGAGCACAAACAGCCTTTGTAAGGTCATGCCACAGCATTTCAATCGGATTCAAGTCCGGACTTTGACTGGGCCACTCAAAAAATACTGTAGCTGGTTAGAAGATTTGACTTTCTTGAGAGTTTATTGGACTTCAGTTCCAAACTAATAAATGAAATTTCAAATTATACTATTCAGATTCAGTTTTTAAATGCAATGTTTCAAATTAAGCAATACAAATTAAAATGATGTTTTTCAAATGTAATTTTTTTTATGCAATTATTCAAGTTTAGCCATTCAAATTCTAATATAAATGATTCAAATTCAGTTCCTCCTGGCACATATTTCAGCCCATAGCTTTGTCTTTTCAGAATAAGGGCAATAGAGGAGGTTCCATAATAACTGTGAAATTTTTCTAATTTAACTGTTCATCTTAGATATAATTTGTAAGTGTACCATTTGATTATTGTTATTATTTATCCTGTGAGCGGCACGGTGGACGACTGGTTAGCACATCTGCCTCACAGTTCTGAGGATTTCAAATCCCGGCCTCGTCTGTGTGGACGAAAATGTGTGTGTCGTCTCCTCGTGTCTGCATGGGTTTTCTCCGGGCACTCCGGTTTCCTCCCAAATCCCAAACATGCATGGTAGGTTGATTGAAGACTCTAAATTGCCCATGGGTGTGAATGTGAGTGTGAATGGTTGTTTGCATATATGTGCCCTGCGTTTGGTTGGCGACCAGTTCTGGGTGTACGCCGCCTCTCGCCCAAAGATAGCTGGGATAGGCTCTAGCACGCCTGCGACCCTTGTGAGGATAAGTGATACAGAAAATGGATGGATGGATGGATTTATCCTATGTTTAGGTTCACGTATCAATCTGGATTTGCTTATTCTTTACTTTCTTAAGAAAACACACATGCACAAAGTGTCAGTCCACAATCCATCGTTTGTTGTTGTTGGTTTGAGTAAAAAAAACAAAACATTTTGTTTTGAATATTACAGTTGTAGTGACTCTGACCCAGAACCTTCCCCCCACCTGGATAAACTGCATCCTTCGAAGCCGACCTGCTGTGAGACTCCCCCAACAAGACGCCTCTTGGACCCTAAACTAACTAACATCTACCCTCGAAGTCTAAACTCCCAAGTATCAAAGGCACACAGATGTTTCCACCGGACCACCTGTCTGTGAATAGGAACAATTGCTGGGACAAGGCGACACTCGCTGGCGTTGAGAGGAACTGCAAAGTCGACCCGGGGGACTCTCATTTGATGTTTAACAAAGGATAAATGTCTGTTTTGATATTTCACGAACTCTGCAGAAATTTTCCAAATGTATGCTTTGATGTCTGTATCAGTGTGTCAAGTTTACAAGTGCAATTGCGAGATTTTGAGGGTTGTTTGTCTTGACTCCAAGTTCATGTGATTTGAACCATAAACAGTTGATTTGGCAAAACTCAAGTATAAACAGTCAGTCCGATAGGCTTGACCTCTGAGTAAAGAGAGTACCAAGTTTAGGTTATTTTATATTAATATATGATTTTAAACCCATTTTATCAAATTTGTAGACAAGATTCAAGCTGATGAGTGTGGTCGTCTCCATCCCTCTTCGACACGCCTCTGGGGTACTTAACCCTGACTCTCGTGTTTTTGCTGATGAGAACAGACTTGGTTTCCCAGCCTATCCATGGGCCACTGCTAGGCGATCAGAGCAGCAGCTACTAAGGTACCAGGTACGCTTCCAGCCGAGCGTGATCGCTCTGAAATTGCCAGCGAGCCACAAAAAAAGGCAGGAAGACAGACGGTCGTACTCTCCCAACAAGGCGTGACGAACAACATTTTTTCTTCTCCCGGCTCTTTTGTTTTATTTTATTTTTCAAATTTTTTTTCGATTCTTCAACCAAGTCTGCCTCCGTGCTTCCTGAGACGCGTCCAGAGAGAGACCACCCCCAGAGGCCAGCTCCTGTACGGTCATGAGTAGACACGGCAAGCGTTTGCAAGACTGTACAATATTAGTGACAAATAATTTCAGGGGAATTACTAGTTTAGACAAAATCTCAACTTTGTCCTCTCGCTCTCTCTCGTCCGCACTGGACGCAGTAAATGCTCACGTTTCCAACTTTAGTCCAACACACGATCTTCTATTTCCCTTTTCGTGTGCCTATTTTCCTTATTTTTATCATTATTAGTGTTATTTTCTTTCTTTAGTTAGACCCCATTGTGTGTTTCCCCCTAGATCCCTTGTAGATGTCATTAAATATACAATAAAATTCCACTCTTGGTTGAATTTTGTGGGTGTTCTGAGTTTAAGTAAACCTCTGTCATATAGAACTCAAAATTTCATAAAGTGTAGCAACCTTCAGATTATGAGAGTGATAAAAAGGTTTCTCGTCACTTTCCCTAAATTTTATACAGATAAAAAGTGACGTGGTGCCCCTTTCGGGACAGATTAGTTTGATTTTAACAATTAAATTTAAAATTACGCTAAACCAGAAGTATTCTTTTCTCCTAAATTAATAAAATTTTTATTTAACCCATATATGCTGCACAGTGTTATCGGACGTGGCCTGTCCGACTTCAATTGAATTCATTGAGTCCAACTTCAATTGAATTCATTGAAGGAAAAAAATATTTGTGGCCCCCCAAGATTTGCATTTGCGTACCCCTGGTCTATTCTATTGCTACTGTTTCTCAAAAGTCAGCAGTTCCGAGAAAGTGTTGTCATGAAATTGCAGAGATTGTCTTCCTTGCGATTATTTTGAGCACATGAAACCTGCATCATGCAAGTCCAATATACAGTATATCTCTGACATGCCACCCGGCACTCCTGTTAATGCTAATTTAGGGAATGTTCAAAGGTATGAGAGGGTAGGAACAATTGTTATATTGCCTCTGCCAAGTGTTGGGCTTTCTCTTTGTCCGTCTGTCATTTTATTTGTCAGCTAGATCATTTTAAAACTGGGGGGAGGGTCAAGTTTGTAAGGGTGTAATTTAGCATTAAACTGCACATGCAGTGAGGTTCTCATACTGTGCAGCTCTCAAGCTGCTTTGTGAAACCAACCCCTTTCCAAGATCACGTTCTATCCAATAGTTTGTACAATACTTGAAAAATTACACACTGTCTCTAATGTGACCTTTTAACTCTTAAAATCTTATTTTATATGTTTTCTTTAACTCTTAAAACCTTATTTTATATGTTTTCTTCTTTCGCATGAGTGTTTAATGTGTTGTTGTGCTGCTGGTGTGTATTTGTTTGGCTTTTTACACACCTGTTTTATTCTGTGTTTGTGTGCGTGTGTTCATTGCCAAGTGCATTAACCTGTCAAAGTGCAAAGCCGGGTAATATCTTACCTCTAACAGCAAGATAGAAAAACCACTCCGCTTTTGATTTGAGGTGAGAAAAGTGGTTTAGCAGACCTCTTTCATATATCTCACCTCCTCCTCCGCCCCCATATTTGTCAATTTCATTCTTATCCCAGTTGGTATGTCAGCAGGACTGGTGCCTGACTTACCTGTGGATGAGGCTTCCTTTCAACTTTATTTTTATTTGTTTACAAACAAAATACCAAGAACAGAAAATTGCTTTATGCTGTTCTGCTGGAGCGAAGTATCACATCAGTTCGTGTGCAGTCACCTCCAGATAAATTATGTACGGTAAATTTTCATCAAATATAAATGATGCTACATATGCTTAAAGATTATCTATCAGAATCAGAATCAGAATCATCTTTATTTGCCAAGTATGTCCAAAAAAACACAAGGAATTTGTCCCCGGTAGTTGGAGCCGCTCTAGTATGACAACAGACAGTCAATTGACAGAGAACACTTTTGAGACATAAAGACATTGACAAAAAAAAAAAAAAAAAAAACAGTCACTGAGCAGTAAAGGGTTGCTAGTTATCTGGTAATGCTGGTACATTTTTTTTTTGACAATTGTGCAAAAAGATGCAGAGTCCTCTAGCACTTAGAGCAGTTCGAATGACTAATATTGCAATAGTCCGGTCCAATGACCATTGTGTAAAGGGCGTGTATGCGGTTTAAAGTGACGAGTAGTGCGATAATCTGAGACAATGTTGGTTGTGCAAATGTTGCAGATACTCCTCAATCAGTGTGCAAATGGAGCAGATGCTTCTCTGGCATGAGTGGCCAGTATTGGTCAACAACAGATATGCAAATAGTGCAGCATGGCGAGACAACTACAGTGAGTGCACAAGTAATATATAATTTGCCCCACAGAAATGTGACAACGAACTCAAGTCAAAAAATTGCCAGCATGTTGTAATGGAATTGTAGGTTAGGTGTTTAAGAAGTTGATTGCAAGAGGGAAGAAGCTGTTGCAATGTCTGCTAGTTCTAGTTTGCATTGATCGGTAGCGCCTACCTGAGGGAAGGAGCTGGAAGAGCTGGTGACCGGGATGCGGAGGATTTTGCATGCTCTTGTCTTAGTTCTGGCAGCGTGCAAGTCCTCAAGGGTGGGTAGGGGGGTACCGACAATCCTTTTAGCAGTTTTGATTGTCCGTTGCAGTCGGAGTTTGTCCTTTTTTGTAGCAGCACCAAACCAGACCCCCCTATTTGATTCTTTTAGTTAGGCATTTCTAATACAGTATTCTGGTTACCTTATTGAAAATATTATGCATCTCTCTGTATTGAAGCCCCAAAACCTCAATCAAAATTAAGCATTATGTCAGTTAACGTTACAGTGACTAAGGAACTAGAACTGGATGGACAAAATAATTTTCTTTTCAACAATGAAACTCTTAATCTTGAAGAAATGAGCTCCAGTAAATTATTCATGGCTACAAGCTAAGCTAAGCAAAAACAAAAACAAAACACATTGTTTTAACATGAAAAAAACAACTGTTGCCAGAACTACAAATAATGTTGTCCGCTTAATTCCCCAAAAATGTTTTGTGTTTTCAAAGTATGTTGTCGACCATGTCAATATTAATAGCTATGTGACAAGGGGCCACCATCTTTGTGAAATTTTCACACAACAAAAAAAACATGGAATGAGCACTTCAAATGCCTTTGGGCCCCACCTTCCTCTCCCCTTTCTTGGCACCCTCGCCTTGCTCATGACGGGAGCTTAACGTGGGCTCGCTTTTGCTTGGCTAAGACCGGGTGGCGGCTTGCTCCTGCATTGGGCCCTGTTGGTGGCTGGGGTCCCCATGCTCTCCGGGGATATTGGGGTCCATGGCGGCGGTGGGGTGCGCTGGGTGGGAGGGATTGGGTGTCGGGGGCAGTGGTCCGGTGCCCGTGCCCTTCCCTTTGGGACTGATCGGGGCGCTTCGGTTGGGCTGGGGACCTCCCTGGGTGTTGGGGGGGTCGGTGGCGTCCCCGTGGTTGGGTCCCCTGCTGGACGGGGGCATGCCCACCCTTCCTCAATGTGCCGGCTCAGCAACTCCGTACACCAGTTGGCTAACATGCATGTGATATATATGGTGTTCTATCACTAATAGGTTCGATAGACACGCTATAGGCTTTAATTGCTTGTGCTGGGACCACTAATAACAACACAGGCTGTCCTAACATATCAACTCACATGTTCTTACAGGTGTTTATAGACATTAAAAGAGAATCCACTGGTCAGTAGCATTGCCTTGCTCATTTCCTACATCCATTCCTGTACTTCCCTTTTCTGTCCTCTCTCATCTTGTCCTATTCATTAGTTGTTGCAGGTCCTCACCGGTGTGTGTGTCCCGCGCCCCCTCCATCCAAAAATAAGAACACAATTTGACTTTTGTAATGTTACGTGTTCCTTGTGCTCAAATATGAAGACAGTCTCATTATTGTTCTGCTGGGGTTCGCACCACTGTTCCCCTTGCTCACTCTAGCCCTGTCTGTCCCCTACAACGCTTTTCTGTCCAGCTGCAATTTCAATAAACATCAGAATACAACCCCAATTCCAATGAAGTTGGGACGTTGTGTTAAACATAAATAAAACAGAATACAATGATTTGCCAATAATGTTTAACTTACATTTAATTGAATACACTACAAAGACAAGATATTTAATGTTCGAACTGATAAACTTTATTGTTTTTAGCAAATAATCATTAACTTAGAATTTTATGGCTGAAGCATGTTCCAAAAAAAGCTGGGACAGGGTCATGTTTACTATTGTGTTAGATCACCTTTTCTTTTAACAACATTTAATAAATGAACTGAGGACACTAATTGTTGAAGCTTTGTTGGTGGAATTCTTTGCCATTCTTGCTTGATGTACAGCTTCAGCTGTTCAACAGCCCGGGGTCTCCGTTGTCATACTTTACGTTTCATAATGCGGCACACATTTTCAATGGGAGACAGGTCTGGACTGCAGGCAGGCCAGTCTAGTACCCGCACTCTTTTACTACAAAGCCACGCTGTTGTAACACGTGCAGAATGTGGTTTGGCATTGTCTTGCTGAAATAAGCAGGGGCGTCAATGAAATAGACGTTGCTTGGATGGCAGCATATGTCTCTCCAAAACCTGTATGTACCTTTCAGCATTAATGGTGCCATCACAGATGTGTAAGTTACCCATGCCATTGGCACAAACACAGCCCCATACCATCACAGATGCTGGCTTTTGAACTTTGCGTCCATAACAGTCTGGATGGTTCTTTTCCTCTTTGGCCCGGTGGGCACGACGTCCACAATTTCCAAAAACAATTTGAAATGTGGACTCGTCGGACCAAAGAACACTTTTCCACTTTGCATCAGTCCATCTTAGATGAGCTCGGGCCCAGAGAAGTTTCTGGGTGTTGTTGATGAATGGCTTGTGCTATGCATAGTAGAGTTTCAAGTTGCGCTTATGGATGTAGCGCCGATCTGTATTTACTGACATTGGTTTTCTGAAGTGTTCCTGAGCCCATTTGGTGATATCCTTTACACAGTGATGTCAGTTTTTGATGCAGAGCCGCCTGAGGGATCGAAGGTCACGGGCATTCAATGATGGTTTTCGGCCTTGCCGCTTACATGCAGAGATTTCTCAAGATTCTCTGAACATTTTGATGATATCATGGACCATAGATGATGAAATCCCTAAATTCCTTGCAATTGTACGTTGAGGAAGATTGTCCTTACACTGTTCAACTATTTTCTCACACACTTGTTCACAAAGAGTTTAACCTTGCCCCATCTTTCCTTATGAATGACTGAGCAATTCATGGAAGCTCCTTTTATACCCGGCGACCACCTGTTCAAAATGAGATTGTTCACCTGTGGGATGTTCCAAACTGGTGTTTGATGAGCATTCCTCAACTTTCTTAGTCTTTTTTGCCACCTGTCCCAGGTTCTTGGGAACGTGTTGCAGCCATAAAATTCTAAGTTTATGATTATTTGCTAAAAACAATAAAGTTTATCAGTTTATACATTAAATAGCTTGTCTTTGTAGTGTATTCAATTAAATATAGGTTGAACATGATTTGCAAATCATTGTATTCTGTTTTTATTTATGTTTAACACAACGTCCCAACTTCATTGGAATTGGGGTTGTAATTAAAACATTTGCAAATAAGCAGAACAAGTATTTAAAACTCCCCCGTTGGACAGTAAAACTTTTCCAGCAATAAAGGCATACAGATCCACCATCCTGCATGGCCATGCAGCGGAACAGGACAGGTTTAATAATGATAATAATAATAATAATAATAATAATAAAATCTTGTTCATAAGCAGACAAAATGTTAATAGTAAAAAACTCCTTGGAAGAATTACTAAGTATAACTAAGTTTACTAAGAATTACTAAGTATACTAAGTTAGTCCTACATAAAACAAAGTAAGCCAGCAGAACATATTGTAATACGCTGACACTTTATGCAATAATTTGATATTCCAGGTACACTTTTTCTTCTCATGGCTTCTTTTCTTATACTTCAAGGGCGTCAAAGGCTTTATAGGATCATAGTTGCTCCCACCCTCTGTTCCCACACTCCCACTTGCGCAAACTCTTTATATGCTTCATTATTATCATTTAATGCAATGTCTGTTAACAATCAATCAGCTTTTCTTTAAAAAAAAAACAAAAAAAACAAACATGCACACCAGCACAGACACAATCACAATAGTGCACTTCGAGGTAGTTATGGCACTGGGTCCCCGTTCAACCAACGCACAGACAAATCTGTATTCAGTCCTACGACAGTGTGTGTGGCGCATGTGACAGACTGTTAATGTTCTTGCTGGAAACCTACACTTCCCTGATTTTGACTCCATCAGCAGTATAAATATTTATTTTGCAGTGAACCTATTAGATGTAAGCGATGCGCTGGACTCAACCAGCCATCTTCATTTGTGTTATCAGGCCTTACCTCCACAAGTCACCTCCTCCCTCTGCTCTCTGTCTCCCATCCACTGTCGCTCAGTCTAAGATGAAGGACCCGGGGGGAAAAAAATGCTGTAATAAAAAGTATTATTGAAGAGGTCCCCGTGTCTTAGAATATTTCAGTGGGCTATTTTTCAAAGAAATAATCTAATGTTCTCTCTCTTTCTCTCCTTGGGTTTATACTCCCTCTCATTTTGTCTCTCTATTTGCCAGCTTGAATTTTGATAACATTCAAGACTGTAGCAGAGGGCTAAAAAGCAAGGAGGGGAGAAGGGCTGGGAAGGAAGAGGTTGTGATGGGGGGATGGATGGTGGGTGGGGAAATAGGTTGAGATTTGCAAACAAATTTAATAACTGCACCTGCAGAATCAAATCACTTTGCAGAGTTTAAAATTGCTCACCTCCTCGAAAAAGAATGAAAGGGATATTGAATACAGAGCGAGTGTGATGGGGTGGACGGGAGTGGCTGCAATTTGACACATTACATCAATTTCAGACACTGCAGCTATGAGAGAGCATTTGGCTACCATCTGAATACATAGATGACAGTTCCACGGAAGACATGAACGCAAAGACAAACAGGCTGGATGTAAAAGTTTCAACAGGGGAGATGGTAGAGATATAGCAAGAGATAATAATGGAATAGAGGTGTTTATCCCCCAGTTCCGATTGCATTTTGTGGCAAGTAAGAAAATAAATGTTTGATCCTGTGCTATAAAGCTGTCGCTTGTTATCTTATATAATATATATTTTTCCACTAACAAAAACAAATTTCCACAACTTTGTAATAGTATGGCAAATATTACACGTGACCCATCAATGACAATGAGTACAATATGAGGAACTATACCATACAATTGTTTTTTTTTTAATTGACGAGACCGTAGTCAAGCAGAAAGGAAAAATGTCACAAAATATTGGTTCCTATCATTCAGCTTATGTCAGTGGAATGTGTGCATTCAAATAATATTAAAGTTGACAAGAAAATGCATGTTCATCTTAAATATAACTGGAACATGTATAAGCAGATACAGTTCATCCTTTCATTTTCTAAACCAGACTTCTAGACTTCAGCAGGGGGGAAAAAATACACCCTGGATTGGTCACCAGTCAATCAAAGGGCGCATGTAGAGAAAGACCATAATACTGAGTGAGAACTGAACCTGCACTGCTTGCAAATCATTCCATTTATACTAACCTGATCCAATGATCCTTTAAAATCAGACCAAAAGTTTCCCAATAAAAGTTACAATTGGAATGGATGCTATTTGTGACCACTCACGCTTCTAAAATGATAATGCTCTCTGACGTATGCATGTTTTATCTGTGTTTGGAGTGTATTATTGAAATATGTCAAAAGAGCTTTTAATTGTAATTTTAAAAGGATCAGGCAAAAACAGATGGAGAACAATTAGAATCAACTTCAGATGACTGTACCAAACTTAAAAGGTTTAATTGATTCACCTATGTTTTTTTTGCCGTTATTTTAGGAATTGAGTCGGTTCGGTGTCTTTGGCCCGTGTAGTATTCACATTTCAGATGACGGGAATCAAACCATAGTTCATTCGCAACAGGAACAAGACCTCTTCATGAACCATAATCTCGGTGTTTGATTGTTGCATAACAGGATGCATATGATGAAATTAACTCTTCCTCAAACAAACCATGCCAAACATATACTGTATACCAAAAGAAAAAAAATCATTTAACTAAACGTCAAATGCGCACACGTCTTTAAACAACACGATGCCGAATGATTGGCCTTCAGAAGTACATTATGTGAGTGATAATGATAATGAGCACAAGAACTCACAGACAGCGGTGATTATCCAACATCAGGAAGGCTCCGCCACCCAAGTCTAAGTGCCAGTCTGCAAATCTGCTCGGCTTCCCCATGGCAATTTTACATAAATTAAGTACGTTGCAGAAATAATCAATCATGTATCGTTTTTTTCTGAGTAGGAGCACATTAATTAGTTCTCGTTTTTAAAATGCTGCATATTTTGATGTGCTAAAAACAAGCTTCATTGTGTATATATAGTACCTCAACTATAAAGTGATTACACTCCAATACCTCAATTTTACCTGATTAAATATTCGTGTTGTAGCATGGTTGATTTAGATTCTGGAATATTCTCAGCATGGTGGAGGAGTGATTTGCATGTCGACCTCATAGTTCTGATGTTGGGGCTTCGATTCAAGACTTCAACCTTTGCAAGTTTGCTTGCATGGGTTTTCTCTTCCTCCCAAATTCCAAAAACATGTATGTTAGGGTCATTGAAGACTCAAAATTTTCCTGAGGTGTGAATGTGAATGGTTATTGTCGCTCTCAAGCAGAATTCTCGCGTCTCCAGAATCACGACTTTTCAGGAAATACAAAAAAAATAAAATAAAATATGCTTCACGCAAATATTGCATGCATGAGTTACCAAACACTGCATAGTGTTTTGTGATACACAGTTCCTTCTGAACCAAAGCATTACAACTGCTCATTTAAAAAAAAAAACACCAAAAAAAAGGGGTTACTCAAAGCTAAATATTTTCATGTCACAAGTGACGTGGTTCCCCTTTACGAGACAAATTTGTTTGATTTTAACAATTTCAGCGTAAACACAGGTGTCTACCTTCCTTCGTAAAAGTTTGAAGTGCTGTAAATGCTATAAAAACCTGGGTAGGGAATATTTATCGTGAGGGGGTCTATAACCGAACCCCAGCGATGGAGGAGGGTTTACTGTACTGGCTTTCCACCTGACAGCGACAATATGTGCCATGCGATTGCCTGGCAAACAGTCCATGGGGTAACCTGCCTTGCTCGAATTAGCTGGGATCTGCTCCATCTCACCAGTAACCGTAATGAAGATAAGCAGTACAGAAAATGAATGGATGTTCTCTAAGATTTGTAGTAATGTCTTGTTTCATTAAACACAGATGAAACAGAGTTATAATGGCAAATACACTCAATCTCGATGTAAACTTGGCTTTTAATTATATGCACATTTACCTTAAATGTAAATGGTTGAAAATTATACAGATTGGGCCTTTAATGATTCTGGAGGCTATGACCATAATTACCTAAAACACTCAATAATTATTTGCTGGCCAACTTAATTACTCCCCTTTGTGTAGTGGCCTGGAATATTGGCCATTTGATTGGTTAGGGTTGGTTTTAGTGTCACCGGTGTGGTTAATTGCTGCTCTGAAATCATTTTAATAAGAACAAATCCCCTTGGTTGTCTCTTTCCCTCTCTCGCTCTCTGCAGATATATTGAGGGGAAAGAGATTGGGACTCTCCCATTAATGAGGTATACAGCGACCCCTCTTTCTAATTACCGTCCCTGATTATATGCGAGAATCATAGAATCCAGTTCTACCAAAAGTCTATTTACACATTAACATACGGTAACGAGATTGAGAACGGTCAAGCTCTTCATGTGGGGTTCCTGCTGAACCCTCAGTCACTTTAATGAACAGATAATCCATGGTTGATAAATACATTCAAGATTCAACTGGCACCCTCAGATAGACATTAGTTTTTGTAACTAATGACCAATCAATAGCTAGTTTGCAAGATGGACTTTTTATAGCCCTAATGGGATAGACATGGTAGGCGGGTACATAGCCATGGAATGCAAGATTCAAAAGCCAAATAAATGTATTACTACAATGTAATAAGCCTGTTTCAATTAAAATGTTGATTTTTAGTTACATTGTGTTGATCCGATGCATTTTTTGAAACCCAAACTATACGGGACTGTATGTCTATATACCTGGCCAACTTTTGAATAGACCCTGAGCTCAGTGGGAATGTCCTCCAAAGTTCAATATAAAACTGCAGAGGAGGAAGCTTATGCTTCATTTCCTGTTTACCAGTAGATCATCCTGCTCGGTTGACTGGGTGGAGGGCAGCTCAGAATCAGAACTGAATGGACAAACTGGCAGTCACACTCTGACACAATATAAATTTCAAGTTGACATCAAATAAAAGTTGAAATGAAAAGTTTGTATTAGTACTTTGCTCTGTTCATTGTGAGACAACTCCAACCACAAATGTGTGAAGCAAAAAGATTTATACACAACAGCAAAGTGTTCTTCAGGGGGAATCAGAAACATTTTAAGCCACATTCAATACATCATGTCTTTGGAAGTCTTATCTCCATTTGCAGTTTGGTCTGGATTTTGCCTTGGCAGAGGGCTGCATAAAGTATTCCACTACTTTCATCTTTTCACAACTTTCTTACACATTGCCAATAGGACACAAATGGCAATAAAATTGATTTTAAAAAATATATCTATTTTTTACTGGAACTCTTGTACATCTAATAAAAACAACAACAACAACATAAGAGAAAATGAGTTCTGTTAATAAAAAGCATCAATGTACACAGGAAATTAACATATTGGCATACACATTATTTTAGTTGACATATTGTTTGGTCAAATACCAACACAAAATCTAAATCCCAAGGATTTTACAGAGGTAGGAAAGAAGCCTCAACTTCTGGAAAAGAAAAGGTACAGTATGTTCATCTGTACTCTTATTGGATAGGTCAAAGGGCATTGGGCAAAAGAAGGGGTTGCCAATTATTAACATTTATAGCTTGATGACAACTGTTATTGAAAAACTGAACAGTTTGAAGACAATCACAATGGCACAAACAAACATGCATCATGTGAAATGTTTTGAATGACCCATGACTCTGGATGATAGCAAAGATTGAACCCAGGGTAGAACTGTTACTGAGGGAGTTTTTAACACTACAACTAGGAAACGTTGTATCTGATTTGGGATTAGGGAAATCGTTGCGATTTTTGGAGTGACTTCAGTTACTTGTCAAGTTAATAGCTTCTTCATCAACAATTAACCTGTCTTTTAGCATCCTTGCCGGACTCGATGAGTGTGGAGGACAGGAACCTTTCAGCCACGCTCCACAGCTTTCTGGAGATTGATCAGTATCAGTCATCCACCTGACAGCTCTAGGATTAAATCTCATTCAGTAAATCTGGCAATATGGGACTGAGTGAAAAACGAGACAGACAAAGCAGAGGCAGAGGGAAGAGATTGTAAAAAAAGTGACAGAGATGAAAGAAGCAAGAATTCTTAAAATATCCATGGATTGTATCAATCTTGCTGCTTTTAAGAAATGCAGAAACAAACTAATTTTATGGCAAAACTGACCACATAATTAGGCATTCATAGATTGTCCGATCTTCTTTGTCCCAATGTTTTCCTGCTTTGGCTTACTGTACATACTGCAGTCATGGTTACTCAGACACTTCAATGCGCCGTTTAGTTGATTATTTCTGAGTTCCTCACTTCTTCTTAGCATAAAGGTCTTCTTTTTATACACGCATGCAAGCAGAGGGGACAGATCGATTTGCGGTGAGAGGATGTTTCCTCGTATGCGCTATTGTGTTTCAAGTGACTTTCATCGCAAATGTGTGATTGGCATGCATAAACTCATCGACGTGACACGATCAGAGGCTTTCATCTAAAGTGCTGCCATAGCTAATGGTTAATCTATGCTTTGTGCATTTATTGTTTAGCTAATTCACAGTAAATGACAGCAGTGCCCTCTCCAAAACAACAATGTTATCAAGCACGTGTCCATAGAGTGATGCACATTTGCTTATCTGTTCGATTATTTCTTACGTATTGTAGTTGCATTAATATTGGCAATGCCATCTAATAGGTTGTGTGCAACCCAGGGTGTCATGAGACCCTAGTAGAGGGAGAGAGATCATTAGGGGTACCACAGGAAATTATTCAATTTTACTTGTCAGAAAAGTAGTATGTATTTATTTATGTATTATTTATGACAACTATATATGTGTTCATCTATCTTTCCCAGTGTAGTGACAGGCCAAACTATTAAATGCTCTTCCATTAGATGGCAGAATTAAGACACAATAAATCTCTGTATCCACCTGTTGCCATTCATACAACAGAATAATGTAATGGCAATCCATAATGGACTTAAATGTACTTATCCATTCCTTAACACAAATGTCCATATAAATTTACATAGTTATGCAGTGGACATACAGTAAAGGCAAGATGTCAGAGTAAGGGGGGGATACACAATGAGGATCCTGGGTGATTGGCTCTGTTTAATGCCTTGCTCAAGGGCACATCCACAGTGCCAAGGAAGGGAACACACAACTGTCCAACAACCAGTCCCGATGTTCATACATTTCCTTCCAGATGGATGGAGCTACTGGTAATGCCCCCATAAATAGAAAGTGAAGTTGCATACACTCTTTCTGGTCAATTAGAAACTAATTTAATGGCGTTTCATATCATTTATCTGAATAACTTCAGTAAATAAACCACAAATCGCAATAAAGGAAAATGCAGTTGAATACATATATTTCGTACTAAGACTATGTGGGGAATTAACTACTTAATTATGTAATATGCAATCCCATTCCCACGTATGCATCATTTCATTCACTGCACAAATTGCAAAAAAAAAAAAAAAAGAGAGACGTCAGAATGAGAGAGATAAGTACTGATATAACGTCCCCGGGTGGTTTGGGGGTTCGATGCCTTGCCAAGAGGTCCCTGATGGTGCGAAGACAGTGAACATCAAGAATTGAACCTAAGTCATTTCTGTTGTATTTACGTTTTGCTCTGTGTAAGCCACCTTAGCACTCAACTTCTCTTGCACATGCAGTCTCCTCTCAACGTCCCACCTAACCCTCCCACCTACCACCCATGCAATTCAACAAAAGTCAAGGTATGGGGACTATAGCTAATGGCAGACAGAGGTAATCAATGCACTGCACGATGCCTGTTAAGCCCCTCTATCCTATTCTCATGCATTACTGGCCCTTCTCCTTAATTACCTATTCAACCTCTTTGGTTCGCCACATGGCTAATCCTTTATTTTGCTTTTCACTCCTCTCTCACTATTCACACCTCAGTTCAGCTGTCTATCCCCAATCCCACGCTACAATTTTACTGTAATACCCAATTTTACTTAATTAGCCCCCAATGCTGTAGCTGTACTGTACTCCTTTAAAGGACTGGGATTACAACTAAAGCAATTCCAAATTTGGCTTGACCAATAACAATTTATTGCCCTCATTTCGGGTGCCGAGCATCCAGTCAGAGAGGGAAATCAGATTTCAAAATAAATCATAAATAAAAAATGTTTGGCCCAACGCACTACAGAGGCAGTTACGTGAAGATGGTCAGAAAATGGTCAATAGTCACAAGTTGTGAAATTAGATTTTCAAAGCTCACAATAGTGAAAACATAACAAAGGTCTTCAATGTCACAGGCACAATGACCACTTTAATAATCAATGAATATGAATTTATTGCAGGGTTTATTGAGATAAAAAGTTGTAGTTTAAGTGTTTTGTGACAGGAGCAGGTATCAATTGGTGAAAAGAACCTAAAGATCGGATTTCAAGAAAAATCAGAATTGGGCATTGTGCCCTGCAGTGTGAACGTAGCCTGTGTCAGCTGGGATAGGCTCCGGCCTGTGAGCTTAATGAGGAGATAGAGTATAGAAAATAGATGGAGGAATTAAACAAAAAGAAAATTTCATTATGTAGTTGTTTGCATGCAACTATCTATTTTTACTGATGATGGCCAATTGTGTTTCACATTTTGATTGTTATTGTATTTTTTAAAATCTGGAGAAGGAGAAAAAGAAAAGAAAAAAGGAAGTCTGTATTTATAACAACAATAAAATGTATTGGGTTTCACTTTAGCACGCGTTTCATGCCATCAAAGTTTCATGTGAAATCAATAAGTAGTTTGTCCAATAATCCTGCTAACTAACAAATAAAATAGATAACATTTAGATAAATTTAGATAACATGTGAAATGCAATTCGAATTATTTTTGGGGAGTATTTTGTTACAAAGCAAACACAAATTTGTTACAAAGCAAACACAAAGGATGACTGTGTGACCGATCAAGTCTTGATTGGAGTCTCGAGTTTTAGAAGCCAAGTTCAAATGCAAAACGTTGAGCCGAATGTTGAAGGGCAAAAGCCTCTTTCTATCTTAAATCACGTCGAGATCACATGACTGCGCCTGGCTGTGTATAAGAAGTAATGGATAACGCTGGCAAGTGACTGAGTCGGCAGGGGAGGAAGGCTGGAGATTTGCACAGATTGTGTCAATCTGACAGAAACTGGCAACAGAACAGTCTTCTTTTAGTGGTTGTGATTACTTCATTTCAGGCATGTGTGGAGAATGCAGATAAGCAACACAGAATTGTTACCAAAATAAAGAAAACTGACTCACAGTTTTAATACAGCAGAGTTTGTCCAGCCTGTAATGAACTCAATAGCATATTGCTGTGGAAATTTAGTAAAATTTTGCATGGAAATATAATGCTGTCTAATTTGTAGAAATTAAAAATGATTGGTTGGTGACCCATAAGAGGAAGACATTCACCATTGATCAGTATCTTCAAAGGAGAGGCAGGCGATGATAGAGTAAAAGGGAGTTGTTGGCTTCAAAGGGAGTGGTTGGCTGTTTGATGTAAAAACCAGTCCTCCAGTTTGAATGCATCATATACCCGTCAGAAAGAAGAAGTGAACATTACAGTAACCTGTGACTGCAACGACACTGCAATGGTAAGTGTTGCCTGTGAATTGTATCTTTTTTTTTCATAAATGTTTTTATTCATGGGTTTATTTATTTCATTGTCATAGCAGAAAGCTGATTACAATGGAACGAATGTTACAATCAAAATGTGAAACACAATTGAGAACACTGTAGCTGGTGATGAGGCACTTCTTACTGAAGAAATATTGCAAATACAGTGATGAAATAGCCTGATATGACTGATTTATTGCAAATCAGTATTATTTTGTTAAAAGTGTTAATGACTTGAAGACCTTCCTTCTCACCCCAAGTAGAAGGGTGATCAGTTTAAGGCATAAAAAGGCCAAGGATGAAAATTATTACCATTATTAACTTTTAGAGGGCAATCCCTCTTTAGTGGTGACGGTCGAGTAATTCTAAATGAAAAGCTCACATTTATCAACATTTTTGTTGTTGTTGTTTTAAGTGATTCATTAAAGAGCAGGATTATATGAATCGGGGTACAGTCATTTTTCCTCTCCCAGTAAAGTGTTGTTTATTGTACCCTACGTCCTTGGAACACAATAAACACCTCAGTTTTGAATAAAATAATAAAAAGTGAAAAATACACAAGCCTAATTAATACATCTGAAGTAATGACTGAAGTAATGATGATATTCTGCATGGTCCTGCCTAAGTGATGTCTAGCATTGCGCGAACTCTCATCCGTTACACTCGCTCGCTCTCTCCACTGTCCAAGCTAGCTCCAAACTCAATAAACGCTATAAACACTCTCCAAACTAGTAGCCTATACAAACTATGAAATATTTACCCAAATTCTGAGCTGACCATAAAACATTTTCAATGGAGCCCACATGAAGGGTTTATATTGCTGTCAAACCTTGCGGCAAAATCTGAAGCACTTCCCAAATCGGTCACGTGGTTCAGCCAGGCAGTGACCTCATCATTTTCGGGTGATCCCCTAAATGAAGCAAGCCTCAATTCGCGCTTTCCGGAAACACTTCCATTACCTGACACATACTTCGAAGACTCGGCCCATCTCGTAACATCACTAGGAAAACCTAACCCTGTCATCTAAGTAGAAGAGAAAAAAGTGATTGAAGTCCTCAATAATTCTGAATAAAGACACAGCATGGAAATGAAGTTTGGAGCGAGGAATTCTGATCATGAAAGTTAATAGTTCTCTATTAAAATTTCACCAAGGCTTTGCTCCAAAGTGCTGCACCTCTCTCTCAAGCAGGATAAAGACCACTATTCAATATAAATCGTGGTTTCGGATTTATTGATATTGGTAGCAGCAGCATGATCAATTTGTAATTGAAATTCAATCTAAATATATCTGCTTTTGATTGTTCTAAATCAATGATAATTGAGTCCTATTCCCAATACTCCCAAGCTCTAGTAGAGTGGAAGTAGACCAAGGAATATGATACCCTCCTGCACTATATTGATTTCCACCCCCCGCATTGTTTAATGTCGTCTTCTAAGTTCTCAAAGGTTTAAACAGAAGTCTTACAAATGGTGTTTAATTTTTGAGAATTGCACTACCTAAAGCCCAGAGTTGTCAGTGGTATCAATGACTCAAACCATAAATGTAGTTTTCTTGTTTGTTATATGTTGGAAACACCACTGAAGACGATGTTTATCTTGTATGTCCAAAGCGCATAGTCGACACATAGGCACGCATTATGAAGACTCATTAAGATAGATTAGCCACTGCTCTGGCTTTTTACGTTAATGTGATTGCCTGCGTGGGGGGTCTGTTTGTTTCTTGGGACTTTCATTAAGCTGTCATCACATAAAGAATAGTTTTAGATATATATTAAGACTGTTTATGAGTTTGTATTTGTATAGATTATGTACATCCTGCTGTGCAGATGTTTGCCTTTTTCAAACTACAGAATGATCTAATCCTTAACATCAAGTGGACATCAAGTGGCAATGATAAGGCCAAACTAGAGTGGCCAGCGGGTCCCCAATTTTACAGCCAAAAGGTTTCACTGTCCCTATTATATCAGAATTACTGAAAAATATGGTTGGCTCTGATAGCCCTCAACCACATACATGTGGCAATTCATGTGGAGTATTTTTTTTACTTTGCTCTTCATCACGTACAGCACATCCACCAATAATTCCACCCAAAAATTGTGGTTGGTGTAATGGTAATAAGATACATGTATTATACAGTGAAAAAAGGTTACGAATAATAGGTTTATAAGTTTGTGGTTTTCTCCAAGCAATGCCATCTAATAGGTTGTGTGCAACCCAGGGTGTCCAACAATAGCAAATGGTGAACATAAGACAATAAACGAGCATAAGCCCTCTCCGACAAACAAGCAGACAACCACTAAGCACTAAAGGCGTCATGTAATATAAGAAAATAAATAACTCAATTAACAGAAAAGTACAGTCCAGTAACAAAATAGGTACTCACTTTAATACACCCACAGCACTTTTAGCACAATCTGTAAATGCCCGCTTCCAACTTTTGTGTCACTGCTGGGTCGTGAACGATCTTTGAAGTGAACAACGGGAGCCGGCTCCCGATTGGGAGACAAGTTGTTATTCTTTACAGATTATTTTTATATTAAAGCCCCATGTGATTGGGTAAAATGTGCGGCGGCATCAGTGTGTCCACACTAGGCAGAAGGGGTGAGGGGGAAGGGGGAGGTTATAGACCTGCAGAACAGTGAGCATACAAACTGGAGTGAGGGAGAGACAACGCAGTGTGAGAGAGCATTGCTATATAGTGAGAGGCTACACGCAGTCAAGGTAAAAAAAAAAGATTAGCATTCAAAAAAGGAGGTTTGGGTACATTTTAAAGTTAAAGGATATCTTGAGGGCAGAGTGCAGCCTTTGCAAAATTGAAATTTCAGGCTCCACAAACAACCTGCATTAGGCATATGCGAACCTGCTGTCAATGAACGTCCGAGTTTGTCTACTGCAATTGTTGCTGCTCCTATCAGAGTTGAACAATACACAAAAATATTACAACTTTTTGATGGTCCTTTGTGTTTGTATTTTGTAGTTTATTCTTTTTGTAGGTCTAATTATGTAAATTAATAAAGCCATATAAATAATGCACATTCGACAGATTTGTTTTTATTACTAATTTATTTTACACATAATTTGGTAATAAAGCAACAATAAAATTGAGGCACAACTTGGTAGCCAAATGATCTTTTTAGGGAGCCGAGCCTAACCAGCTCTCAAAAATGGGCAGAATTTCCCTTCACTACTCACTGCAGAAAGAGAAAGGGATTTAGGCAGGGAGGGAGTGGCACGTGCCAAAGAGGCCATCGACTGGCCTGGTGATTGAAAGCAACAAAACCCAACCGGAGCCAACAAACAACATAGGCCTCATTCAAAAACATCCAGCTCGCTTTTATAACAGTTCCAATTGTCACATAACAACACTGACATTTTTGTCAGTCATCTGTCAGCCTCATCTGCTTTCAACCACATTTTTAGTTCTTGACGTTACCGCTATTTATTTTTTCAGTTCACTTCTGTTGAATTCCCTTTTATTTAGAGTACATCATCTGACGCCATTGAGGATCAATGTTTTACTAAATATAGCAAACATGACCATAAGACTCAATTCACAGTTTTCACTAAACAGGCCTTGGATTAGCACTGTTCTTCTATATTGTTGGCGAGTACACAGGGGGGTGGGGTGGGGGGGGAGACATATAGTACATTGGTTTTATACTGTATATGTCTCTGGACACCATTATTATTTCCATTTTCTGTCATCATCCATTTCATACCCTCAATCTCCTTCTTTCCTCGCCTCATATATTACACAGCTATGAGGTTTTATGTTTGTCCCCATGGCCACAAGCATAGATTCCTCCGTCCTTTTCAAGCAGCGTATGTCCTATTAGACAATTGTGCACCTCCCCTTTTCCCCAACTCATGAGGCACAACCAAACTACAGTACATAGGCTCATGTAAATGCCTATTGGGTTGCAATAACACTGTATGTACCTCCACTCCATCAGTTTATTGTCATATTATTATTGACCACCTGAGAGACAAAAACTGCAAGATAATTATCTGCATGTATCCTAAGCATGACTATGACACAGGCCAGGGGAGAGCTCTCACTACTTAGATAATGAACGAACAAATTATCTGCCAGCAAAAGGCAGTTAATGATAACAGGAATGGAAAGTCGGAGGCACAAACGAGAACATTAAACAGCCACCATGGAAGGATTACAAAAGGAGATGTGGTCGTTGTTCAAAACAGCAGATGGATAAATCATGGGAATGAGTCACAGTGGCCAGTGAACTGGCGCGTCGGATCTGCGATTAGGGTGGGTATTGATGGCAAAGGGAAGCAAATGGCATCGTACTTCTTCAGCCACCGATAGGTGCAAAAGCGCATACAATAACACACGGACGAGGCAACACACAAACGAGAGTCGGAATAAGTCAGACGGATGTGCGGGCGGATACGATTCACAAGCCGATGACACGTCTGCCGGACAGGCAGGGAGAGAGAAGTATCACCGAGTCAGAGTGGGGTGGATGTACACCGCGAATCATGAGCAGTAAAGCGGTGCGTGTTGTCGTGTCGGTAAGTCACACTCCCCAGGGTTTTTCCTCTAAAATGAAAATCGGACGTTGTAGTTCCTTTTGTGAGGGGGCAGTGAAGGGCAAAAAAAAAAAAAAATCAATTCCTCCTCCCGCCTCTTCTCAGATGAATCTCTAAATGACATCTGGTTTCATCACGGAAAAAGATCAGGCTGTCGCAATAAAGCATCAATTTTATAACAGCACGGGGCCAAGGTTGGGAGAAATAAAAGACTACCAACAATTAGTTCTTCATAATGCTGAGAGATGTCAGTTCCATAAAATCAAAAGTAAAGTTATTTGACGTTAGTTATTCCTGCTGCCAGTGTAAATTTATAAAATTGACCCACGTTTGTCATATTGTTTAGGCACTGTTATTTAAACAAGACATTGTTTACTTCATGTTTTTTATGTCCCGTCACTGGATACTAGAATTGCCATGATGTCATATTCTGACTCATTATGCTTGAAAATAGAGCCCCTACCTTTTTATGTTTTTTTTTTGTTGTTGTTTTTTTTGCTGTCTGGCAACAATTCATCAGTATAAAATGTCAGAACATTTGTCCAATTTGTTAGAAAACAGTGTTGTTGGTGCTAGAAAAAAACAATGCCTTCAAGAAGAATCTTCTTTGAATTGGGATTAAATTGGATTAGTCAAGGGTACAGACAAAACTCTAAAGACTGAACACACTCCATTCCAAAATATTAGTCAATATGTTAGTTTTGATATATTTAGATTTTTTTTTTCTATAATTAGAGCCGACATGGCCCGAGTGGTAGAGCGGTCATTCTCAAATTGCAGTTGTGGATCTGATCCCCCTAGAGTTTCCAGTGTAGCTGTATTCCAGTGCTATTTTAAATGTTAAATATAGATTTAAGGCCAAATGTTCCAACAGGGGTGGCATCAAAACATCTTTTGTGTTAAAAAGTTACCTTAACATCTTTTGTAAGTATTAATTGTGAACAGGTAAATGAAATAGGAAATGGGTAAAACTGTCTACACCTCCAGTGTTGGGAAACCTAATTTTTTACACAAACTAGTTCAAAGTTCAGTTCACGGATACAAAAATGAACTAGATCAGTCTATAGTTCATAATTAAAAAATTTGAAGTCAGTTCGCCATTCCAAAAATGAACGAGTTCATAGTTCTTTTTGTTTTTTCTCAATATGTTGCGTCCACACTAGTAGCTTTCACCCTTCAATCTCAAAAACATGAGGAAAACATGTTGCTTGAGTGGTCTTTTTTAAAATAAGGAATTAAAACAAAACTATGACTTTTGTCCTTAATGTACAACCAAAAAAAACACAACACAGTATGACAGGAACGATGGTGAAAGCATACTGATAATTTTGCATTCCTCGAGGCCCTGGCTGACTACATTAACAAAATATTTTATTCTAAATTCCATATCAGGTTTTCTCCGGGCACTCCGGTTTCCTCCCACATCCCAAAAACACGCAGGGTAGGTTAATTGAAGGCTCTAAATTGCCCGTAGGTGTGAATGTGAGTGCGAATGGTTGTTTGTTTCTATGTGCCCTGCGATTGGCTGGCAACCAGTTCAGGGTGTACCCCGCCTCCTGCCTGAAGATAGCTGGGATAGGCTCCAGCACGACCCTACTGCGGATAAGCGGAACGGAAGATCAATGAATGAATGAATGAAATTCCATATCATGACAGTGTGATCATACCTAAACCATTCTGATACAAATATTTATGTTCGAAGGAATCACTTTTTACAATTACATGTATGTACTGTATTACAATGGAACAACCGAAGAACACATTCACTCCAATTTACGCATTGTCACTGAATGCACCTCGCGTTGGAATGCGTTGCCAAATGCAGCGTTCATCTGGCAACATAATGAAGGCTCGTATATCTTGTTTTCAGACCACTTTTGTCCTGGAAGTCGCGAACAAAACCTGGCAGTCGAGCGCGTTCTCAATTATGTTCATCAGGCAGAAATGAACTAAGTTCAGCTCACGTTCGCACAAAATAATCAACTACTTTGTTCAATGAAGTCGTTCAGGTACAGCAGTGAGTCCCTCAGTTATGATCATTTGGGCTTTTACTTATATGAATAACCAGAAACAAAGCAATTAAATTATATGTCAGGTTATCACCTTTTAAAAATGTTACCTTGACATTGCTGTAAATGGAGAACAGAGATTCTGCAGAGGTGTTATAGCTGTTATGAAGAGTCTGGACATTGTGGGTCGAAATTGTCCTTGGCTCTTGTAAGATTTTGACTGTTAAATTCAAATAATTCAGCTTCACTATCTTCTTTTCTTCTGCCCACATAGCCCTATATCAAACCCTCTCAATTTTGACATTTGAAATATATCTGTTTGCATTTCCATGCATCTTAATACTTGCATTTATACTTCCCTATCTTCCTGTAATAGCTTACCATTGCACCAGAATGATCTCTTAATGCCCGAAATCTGCTGTAACAATTTTCGACAATTTTTGTACTGGATACTTTCCTTCCTTGTATCTGCCCATTGCCTTATCTTGTTCCCACTCTATTGAAATGTGACTATACAAAATGCCTTTTTTTCCAAACATGAGTGACAAAACACTGAGGTGAACAGCCTCAAGTATGACTTTAAATC
This sequence comes from Phyllopteryx taeniolatus, assembly GCF_024500385.1. NCBI lineage: Eukaryota > Metazoa > Chordata > Actinopteri > Syngnathiformes > Syngnathidae > Phyllopteryx > Phyllopteryx taeniolatus. Next base: position 3,252,459 of record NC_084509.1, on the reverse strand, counting down.
TCTATGCTTTGAATTTTAAACCAAGGGCACTGATGCAGAGGGATATATTGTATGTACTCTATGTACATCAGACTGTCAAACAGAATGACAGAGCGCTTGAGTTGACCTCTAACGCCAGACACTGAGTACTCACTGATCCCCTTCACCAGTTGCCAAGGGGACATGGACATAGATATTTGAAATAAAATGCGATTAAATGACAGACTGTATGAGTGCTCATGTATTCACGTTGGTTACTTGGTCATGTAATCACAAGCCAACACAAGTGTGTTTGCAAATTTCACCATTCAGTGAACCACTTCCTGTAATTAATCTCCACTCATCATATTTCAAGGTCATTGACACACTCTCTGAAAACCTAGCATTGATGATCAGTTGAATTTAAAAAAAAAAAGTCAAACGTACTCAAGGTTGGTTGATCGAGGTTGCCTGTAGTTTTTAGGAGACTTAATTTGATCACCGATCACTGTTCCTGGAAAGTTAAAACTACAGGGAAAGCCAACTGGATCCTGATGTAATGTGCTAATGGCATTAAAGGTTACCCTACAAGAAGCATTTAATTAAGGAGCATCACATGGGAGAAAGTGCTCTTATGTTGAATATTTGCACAGCTGTGCATCTTCTTTATTTAATCATCTATTCAGCTGTATTGACTGGACAGTTGCCAACAAGTGAATACACACAAGTGTTTTAAAAATTATTTATTTAGGTCTACATGTTGGATGAGCTGAGTGTCTTTTACTTCAAACCCGAAGCAGGAAATGTTAAAGAATATGGTTTGTTTGTTAGTTTCTTGGTTAGAACTTTGTACCACTTTGTAGACGAGTAGAACTTGCATCAAGGGAGAACCAAATAAAGTTTGGTGCAGATCCGTAAAAGCGTGTGCTTCAAGAAATTGTTTTGCGCAGTTACTGTCTGGTTACATTGGGACCAAGTAGGGCAGAAACCTACCACATGATTGGACATTTTGTTTTGTCTTGTTTTGTCCTGTGCACTTAATAGAGCCTATTCTAGTTGAATTGTTTTCTGTATGCTTTAAATAGATCACAGATGTTATTATGGTTAAGGGGTGTTCTGGTGGCATCCATTAATTTCACAGCTTGTTTAGTTACTTGTATCCTTCACTAGAACTATTGACTCTTCAAAAAGCATTCCCGCACTTCAAAGTCTTCATATATTTTCCTTTCTGAAAGTTTATCATGAATTACTTTTCACATTGTCGCCTAGGTTGGTTTGTAACTGCTATTAAAGCAGCTGCAGCTTGCATCTTGGGAACTGTTAGTGCACCTTTGAGCAAAGCACAAATCCCAATCCCCAATGCAAGTCCATAAAAACGTACATACAGTATGTGTAGGCCTGACCTCTGTGTGTAACATGTGGGGCACGATGACTCCTCTTGGGCACAAATGAAAGGATTGCATGTTTTCACACCAGGGTTGTGCTTGGTGCAAAATGTGCTGTGTAAGTCAGGGACAAATTGGGAAATGTGCGTGACCAAATTAATATGTCCCTGCTTTTAACCTGCTGTTATTCAAGTATTCCTGCAGAGATTTGAGCCAGCAAATAGTCTCGCTGATTCACACACATGTCAACAAAACAGATGTGTGAAGTATTTTCCACAATTTGGATGAATGAATTAAGTTTGAGGTATAAGTTCAACACACATGGTGTTCACAGTAAGGTTTTATGCTTCTTTTCAAATTAAATATGTGTATGTTCTTTCATACGCTATTCAACCCTAATGTACACCTAAAACTTGTAGTACATGAGAACTTGTGTGTGTGCGTTGCTGAGCTGAAATGCAAAAAAATGAATGTATAAATAATTGAGCGTTATAAAACAGCACGTCATAGTAATAGCATAACCCTGTTCCTATAGAAAAAGTTCAATACTGTATTTTGAAGCTCTAACTTAATAGGTTTGGGAAAGTAATTGTAGAACTGTTCTTGATTATGCCACACCTTATTTTTGACACACAAACCCATTAGTGTGACTGTAAAAATAATAATAATAAGACCTCTAAAATAAAGTGAACAGGTATTTTCAGCTCTAGAGGGCCACTTGTTGGAAAACCTCGTCTCCTAAGATTACTGTTTAATAATTGATAAGAGGAGAGAGAAGGTGGAGCTGAATGATTGCTAACACCATGTGGGGCTATAGCCAATTTCACAGCACAGTCTTTGTAATGATGATGTCTTTCTGTTTATTTTGTCAGATGACATATCCAGTGATTGCATCAGATTGGCTGCCCGACATTTCCTCCTGCTACTCTCCCTCTTTCTTTGTCTTGTCTGTACATTCTCGCGCGCACGCACACAAACACACACACACACACACACACACTATTCTCCAGCCACTTTCACGAGCCTGTTAAATCTGTTCTTCACTGGTCCCCAATACTGACTGAGCGCATGCATTGTATTTACTGTCCTGTTTAATATCGCAATATATTATATGAGCAATGAAGTATACACATCTTCAGATACTCCGGTAGTTAGAAGTAATTGTTGGGATGGTAGTAAGTCATTCCATGAGGACATGGCTTGGGTGATTGCAGGTTCAAATCCAACTGTGGAAGTTGGGAACGGTTGTTGAAGAGATCCAAGTGTACTTCTTGAGCACGGTCAATGTACCGGTGAGCGGTACATAGAACCCCCAAAGCACAATGGGTCAAAAAGCATTCTGACATCTCTCCCTCAATAATTGCCTTAGGATTCATTGTGGGTCTAATAAAACGATTAAGATTGCTATTAGTATTTATTGACCTGTTTGCAAAGGTCATTCAACAAAAAAAACTTAATTTTAGCTTTTAAACATGAAAAGCCTAATAATCAAGATCAGTAATACTATTCAATCACAAAATAGCTCAAGAAAAGAAAATCATATAATAAGAAATAAATTAAGTCATTAGCTGTGCAATTTCCACTACACTAACTTTTTTTTTAACTTCCACTGAAAACTTCAAACAGACCACTCCACTGTTCCACTTGCACTTTTTTTTATTTATTTTTTTAGTAATCATAAACTACAATGAGGTTTTTTTGAAATGGTCATATTTAGTAAAACTAAGAAAAAACATGTTACTGTTTTTCACTGCTGACTATTAATTGGTTGTAAAGTTAAATATGAAAACCCTACCCTTTACTATCAGTTGTACAAATGGCATTTTTGTACAAGCTGAACAAAATTTAATAAAGGTTGATACATTCAAATTGAAAATCTGTTGCGTCATAGTTGTAGTTCAGTTTCATTTAATGTGAAGCATTGTTTGACAAGTTGAAGCCCCTGTAACATCCATCCATCCATTTTCAACACCGCTCATCCTGGTTAGGGTCGCGGGGCGCTGGAGCCTATCCCAGCTGACTTCGGGCGAAAGGCAGACTACACCCTGAACTGGCCGCCAGTCAGTCGCAGGGCACATAGAGACACGGACAACCATTCGCACTCACATTCACACCGTCACTGAGTGGGAACTGAAGCCACGCTGCCCACACCAAAGTCAGGCGAGTGTACCACTACACCATCAGTGACCCCTCCCCTGTAACATATCTGTACTATTAAAACATAATAGGAGAAATGTGAAAACTTGTACATATGGCAGCCTCATCTATCTTCGCAAAGTTTCTCATTATTTGGTCTGAGGGTCGCTCACCCTGTAGATTTCACGGGTCTCTGCTCCTTATCAAGATCAATCCCATTCAACTTGATAGGAGCTGAGCCTTTTTATTACCTCATTGAATTTGGGTGGCTAATGAGCACGGAGCAAAGCTCTAGCACCTGTGGTCCACAGAGACCTGATGCAGCTGCAAACTTGACAAAAAGCAGAGAAGTGCACTGACGGAAACTTCTGGCAACACTCGTGACTGAATTTTGGAAAGCAATATTTTGAGAAAAGTGTACAGTTGAAAAACAAATATGTACTTCCTATTTAAACGTGTGAGTCTGTCTTCTGTGGCCAAAACACGTTTCCTTTAGTTGTAAATTTCTGGCAATACACACACACATAAGCAACCCCAATTCCAACGAAGTTTGGACGTTGTGTTAAACATGAATAAAAACAGAATACAATGATTTGAAAATCATGTTCAACCTATATTGAATTGAATACACTACAAAGATGAGATATTTAATGTTCAAACTGATAAACTTTTTTGTTCTTAGCAAATAATCATTAACTTCATAATTTTATGGCTGCAACAAGTTCCCAGAAAGCTGGGACAGGGTCATGTTTACCACTGTGTTACATCACCTTTTCTTTGAACAACATTCAATAAACGTTTGGGAACTGAGAACACTAATTGTTGAAGCTTTGTCGGTGGAATTCTTTCCCATTCTTGCTTGATGTACAGCTTCAGCTGTTCAACAGTTTGGGCTCAATTTGAAATGTGGACTCGTTGGACCACAGAACACTTTTCCACTTTGCATCAGTCCATCTTAGATGAGCTCGGGCCCAGAGAAGAAGCCAGCGGCGTTTCTGGGTGTTGTTGATAAAAGGCTTTTGCTTTGCATAGTAGAGTTTCAAGTTGCACTTACAGATGTAGCGGCGAACTGTATTTACTGACATTGGTTTTCTGAAGTGTTCCTGAGCCCATGTGGTGATATCCTTTACACATTGATGTCGGTTTTTGATGCAGTGCCGCCTGAGGGATCGAAGGTCACGGGCATTCAATGTTGGTTTTCGGCCTTGCCGCTTACATGCAGTTTCTCCAGATTCTCTGAACCTTTTGAAGATATTAGGGACCGTAGATGATGAAATCCCTAAATTCCTTGCAATTGTACGTTGAGCAACATTGTCCTTAAACTGTTCGATTATTTTCTCACGCACTTCTTCACAAAGAGGTGAACCTTGCCCCATCTTTGCTTGTGAATGATTGAGCAATTCAGGGAAGCTCCTTTTATACCCAATCATGGCACCCACCTGCTCCTAATTAGCCTGTTCACCTGTGGGATGTTCCAAACAGGTGTTTGTTGAGCATTCCTCCTTTTTTGCCACCTGTCCCAGCTTTTTTGGAACGTGTTGGAGCCATAAAATTCCAAGTTAATGATCATTTGCTAAAAACAATGAAGTTTATCAGTTTGAACATTAAGTACCCTGTCTTTGTTGTGTATTCAATTAAATATTGGTCGAACATGATTTGCAACTCATCAATATAAAAAGTCTACACACCCCTCTTGGAGAGTTCAAGGAAAATTCAGAGGCCAACATGTTTGATATTTGTATACTTTTTGTGCTCATGGCCTGAATTCCTCCTGCCTCAAGTAGGTCAGGTTGTTGCTTTGGCTTGTCTGCTTTCATGGGGAGCGAAACACATCACAGGTGAGAAAAAGTTCAACCTGTCACTGAGTTGAAGAGAGCAAGTCTCACTTGTTTCTCACATGTGCTTACTTCTTGCATTTCTCTTTCTTTCTCTTCTATCTTTAATTCAATTTGTCGAACCCTCTCACAAGTTCTTACATGCACACACGCACGCACACACACACACACACACACACAGCGAGTTAACAATCAGATACTGTGTTTCAGATTTTCTATGCCTCACAACTTTTGAAAAATTCAACTTGAACATTAAAGTATTGTATTTGACTTTTTGAGCAGAGCTCTGTGCGTGAGCATGTTAACCTGGCAAAGGAAGTTTGCATATTTCAAAAGCCAACGCTTTCATGCTGTCATTCATGTTAAGGTATAATAAGTGGAAAGGAACACAAGATTAGTGCATTAAAACGTTTTCGTTTTTTTTTTTAAGAAAGAACTAGAACAGGGGAACATTGAGTGAAGAAAAATGATTTACAAAACTGCATCATAAAAATAAACCTTATTTGATTGGGATATATTCAAAATATTTTATTTTGTTTGTAAAATACGTAACTTGTGTAGCAAAACAGATGTCTGAAATATTAGTAACACCTCAAAAATGTAGTTCTACGTACAGCACTACAAACTAATAAACAGAGTGAAAACCTCTCAGACAATGTCAATCAAAACTGTTCATTTTCTTTGTAAACTAAAGACAGAATTTCTGATGAAGCTCATGTGTTAAGGCTGTATGTAATGAGATGACCAGTGTGTGTGCGTGCGTGTGTGTGTGTGTCTGTGTGCATGTTGAGTGTAAATAAAATAAAATTCATAGCAAATGATCATTGAACCAGTACATATATCAGAACAGTATATTATTGCAAGAAAAATTACATGGATAATTCCTCTTGAAAGATGGTGTTGGTGCATGGCCTTTCCCCATAGCGCAGGATAAACGTTGCCTGCTTCAACTAAAACATTGAGCAGCACACCTTAATAAAAATGGAAGACTTCATTAATTAGAACTGCAAAATTGTCTTGTCACGCTCGTCCCTACACAGGAGGTCAAAGCAGAGTGAAGCGAAGTGTGGCGCTCGTAAAGATGGCAGGGAATTAGTGTCTTGGTCAAGGACTCTTCAGAAACATGGTTGTTGTTCGGCTTTGACAAGGTCCTCCAGAATCGTGGTGGATAAGAACACTTGTGGTATGATATTTGTGACTGGACCTGCTTTCTTTGAAATTTCACTCTATTAGCTATTTACCAGTCACTGATGGTGTAGTGGTACACTCGCCTGACTTTGGTGCAGGCAGCGTGGGTTCAGTTCCCACTCAGTGACGGTGTGAATGTGAGTGCGAATGGTTGTCCGTGTCTATATGTGCCCTGCGACTGACTGGCGACCAGTTCAGGGTGTAGTCCGCCTTTCGCCCGAAGTCAGCTGGGATAGGCTCCAGCGTCCCGCGACCCTAACCAGGATAAGCGGTGTTGAAAATGGATGGATGGATAGCTATTTACCGACCAAGAAAAATATGTTGGCCTTCATTTGCAATTGTTGTTGTGTTGTGGGCAGTGTTGTACCTGAATGAGTATAATGAACAAAAGTTCATATTCTAGTCGAACGTGAACTGAATGTAGCATATTTCTGCCTGACGAAGGTTTTTGCAAACGCACTCGCTCTGGCGTCTTTGAACAGTTTTTGAACGACAGTTCGTTTTTGTTCCGGAGTGCCAGGTTTCCATTAGAATCTAAGCGGTGCAGCATTACAGGCTTTACGATAGTGACGAAACGTACAGACCAATTACATACGAGTTAAGCCAATCATGTCTGCATTTCAGGTGGTAGTCACTGACTGCACGCAGAAAAAAGACAGAGAAAGGGAGAAAGTTCAGAAAATGACCAATAAAGGAAGAGAACATTTGAAACAAATGAAGCACTCCAAAAAAATAAAACAAAAATGGAAGAGCCAGAGTCGTTTTTCTATATACTTCCCAGTTGGGACTTCCAGGATATAAACTTATGAAGACAACTGTACTTATCAGTAGTCATTCGTGTTACTTGAACATAATAAATGCCCAGATGTTTTTGAATTGTATTGAATTAATTCAATTTGACTGAGGTATTGATTACAAGCAGATGTAGATACAGTACAATGACAAGGCTACTTAATTATATATCACAAAATATATACACTATATGATCTTCTGGACAATGGGGAAATGCCGGTATTTTGAGGGTAATATCTCGCAGCAACATATTGGAGAGAAAAAAGAGAGAGAACGATGAACTAGTTCATTTTTGGAATGGTAAACTGAATTTAAAATTTTGAATTCTGAACTATGACCTGAATTAATTCATTTTAAAATTTGCGACCTTAACTTCGAATTAGTTCGCATAGAAAATTTACTTTCCCAGCACTGGTTGTGGGAACCAAGCAAAATATAAAGTTTGTTTTGATTTCTGAATTTCTGTAACTTTGACAAAAGACAATATTTGGGTTTTTGCTTGCAAGATAAACATGAACAGAACCTCATAAGTTAAAGGTCTGAGGCCATACAATTCAGAATTGGCCCCAATTCCTCTTACACAAAACCCATCCATCCTTCCATTTTCTGAGCCGCTTATCCACACAAGGGTCGCGGGAGTGCTCGAGCCTATCCCGGCTATCTTCGGGCAGGAGGCACGGGGTACACCCTGATCTGGTTGCCAGCCAATCGCAGGGCACATATAAATAAACAACCATTCGCACTCACATTCACACCTACGTGAAATTTAGAGTCTTCAATCAGCCTATCATGCATGTTTTTGGGACGTGGGAGGAAACCGGAGTGCCCGGAGAAAACCCACAAAGGCACGAGGAGAACATGCAGACTCCACACAGGCGGGGCCGGGATTTGAACCCCGGTCCTCAGAACTGTGAGGCAGACGCTCTAACCAGTCGTCCCACCGTCCCGCCTTACACAAAACCATATTGTTCAAATCACCATCAAGCTTTATTTATCATATTGAGTAGTCAACCTCAAAGGATTAACTCTGTGTGTTGCTTTTTCTTTACTTCATGCAAAAAAAAAGTCAGAGAAGAAGTATATGGCCACAAGTTACATGACATTCAAAGCTGAAAGATTCTACCGTCATACACAAGGTTACTTGTTATCACAGTTAAAGGTGAAGCAAGCAGTTCGAGGGGAAACAAACTTTTTATGTCACATATGATAAAACTCTCTGCATTTCTCGACAATAAAAAAATTATTTAAATGATATTTTTGAAAACTCATCCCTCCCCGACCTCATTATTATTTCATTATTAGCGTATCTCCCTTACCATTGTGAGGACCCGGATTCAAATTCGGCCTCGCCTGTGTGGAGTTTGCATGTTCTCTCCGTGTCTGCATGGGTTTTCTCTGGGTACTCACGTTTCCTCCCACTTTCCCCCCCCCCAAAAAACATGCATGGTAGGTTTATTGAAGACGCTAAATTGTCCATAGGTTTGAATGTGAGTGTGAATGATTGTTTGTCTATGTGTGCCCTGGCTGGCAACTAGCTCAGTGTGTACCCCGCCTCTCACCCAGAGTCAGGAAAGATAGGCACCAGCACGCCCACGACCCTAGTTGGGATAAGCGGTATGCAAAATGGATGGATGGATGGAATTTAAAAAGTCTCCGTGATGGAGAGAATTGTCCTTTTGGCAGCTAGCCCTTGTTTGCCAACAACTGGGTCTTCTAATACAAGGAAACAGAAGCAGAGCAAAGAGACCAGTAAGGCCAAACAGAGGGAATCTGACAGAGAAAGAAACAAAACTAGGATACACATTGCACCTAGTATTTGAGAGGTGACGTCAACGACTCCCTGAGGAACTTGATGGTCACGAGCGACATGGCTTCATTTCTGCTCAACGGGTAAATCTATCACATACTTTTATTTTTAATTGATTGTGCATTCCCCCAAAATATAACTTCGAACCCATAGTATTAGTGTTATACAGCCGCAGTCGTGAGCGGCACGAACTAATTCAGCAAAATAGCATTGCTCACAAACAAATATGCAATATGACAAGCCATAGCTGCTATGTCGGCAAGACTTCGGATACGTTCACAAATTCAATCTGACGCTCACTGCGCTCCAAGAGTGCATTGTTCAGAGAGGCAGAGCGCGCTCCATTGTCTATGACTTTACGAACGAGCGTGTTGGCCATTGGCAGGGATACGTCAGTGTGTCCACCATATTGAATGTGTCAGTTCTGCCTGTAAAGATCTCGTCCTGCTTAACATTACTTTCGCTCTGTCTCCTCAGTTAGAGCGGCGGTCTGAATAACCGAACAGCACACTTCAACAACACTTTGAGTTTCCGAACGTGCGGAGAGCGCGCTTGGAGTGAATTTCCGAGTAATCGGCGCTTTAGCAGGGGGGTCTATTAGCAACATGGAGTAGTAATAGGAGATTTGACCCACTCACTCCGTCGTCACGTCACTAAACGCCACAATGTGGGCTCACTTTAGATTATATCCCAGGGAAAAGCTTGACATGACCACGATTGTATGCGAGGAGTGCAAAATGCGAGTGCGGTATTTTGGAAACACAAAAACTGCCCAACAAACGGGCTCATTTATCATGACCTCACAACGAGCAACTCAAACAAATCTTCTGCTTAAAAAAAAAAAAAAAAAAAAAAAAACATAGATCGTTGCCGAGAATGAGAGATTTAGATTTAGGATGAAGACCTTGGTTCCTGTTTTCCTAACTGGTGCTATGTGTGGAAGCCACATTGCTGCAAACTGGAATGCAATGTTTCTCCCTAGAGGCACTGTTATTGTCACGGATAAGGCAAAAAATAAATAAAATAAAATGCTGCTGCTGCGGCTACTGCTGAACACACGGGTTACTTATTCTTTATTTGATTATATTGTGTATTTTTGTGGGTCTTATAGTTAAGACAGTTATCCAGCAAGCTCCACCCCTTTGTCGAAAAGTTACCTGAAACCACCCTTTCCCCTTATTCAACAGTCGCAACAGGAGATTGTCTTTCTGACCGGTGAGTTACTATGAATATCATTTCCTCCTTTTTCAAACATATCCCTTTCACTGTAGGACTGACAAATAAATAATGCATTAGTGTGGCAGAATGCTTCATGCAATAAAATACATGCTCATGATGAGTATAGCGTAAAAAAAATCATCTGATATGATGGTAGTCAACAACAAATTGTTGGATAACTACTTTTGAAATCAGAGTTCAAGGGTAATACTGCAGCTATTTTTCAAGTGTCTGTAAACATGTATACAAATTGTGTTATTATTACACAGTGCATAGCCTACCTCCTCGTGTGCAATGGTTCAAGCTATTTCAGCCTCATACCGCCAATTTATTTGCCAATTATATTCAGTGTGACAACATCTATTTTTTTTTTTTTTTTTTTACTTACCGGTAAGAGTCATGCTGCAAATGGCAAACTTCCTATAAATTGACCACGGAAATTCAACAAGGAAATTATTTTATGTGACTTAAGGACACTACACAAGCACAAAGTAGAAAATAAATTGTCTACAGACTGGGCTCGCATGACTAAACAAATGTGATCTTGTGAAGAACCCAGACAGGTTGTTTAGTACGTAAGAAACAAGTATACATAATGCAAACTCAGTACTCCTTCCAGGATGATCAGATCCAACTTTGCAGAGCTGTCTGTAAATGTGTGTGAGCGTGTCCTGAGCAGCAGCTCTTCACATCTTGACGTATATGAAGCAGTGCAAATCACAGCTTAACTAGGTATGGTACCTCCTGTGGGAGTCCATGTTTAATTTTGCATGCCTACAGAGAGTGCCATAATACATTCACATCACACAGCTCAACAAGCTCACTGGGTCAGGGTAAAGAAGAGTGCAACTGTGCATTAGGTTGCTAAGCTTGTGAATTCCTATACAGTTGCTCATATCCATGCGTGGATAGTACATGTGGACACTCAGCCTTCACGCAAATCAGGGTTCGCGTTGCCCATTCGCCACTTTGCCAATGGCTAATTGAATCAGAATGTGGCGAAGTAAATATTGCCCACGTTCACCACGCTAGCTATTCAGAATTGCCCACGTCAAAACTCATAAACCCCTCCTGATAAAATTTAAAGTCAGCGCGCTCATTCCGCCGTATGTGAACGGTGTTAGTGGTTTAGATTTCCCCCTGCTTCGTAACATACTTCAATCCGCCGTCCATCCGCTGCTGGCTAAGCAGTCAAGGGTCACGGGTTTCCCAGCTGCAGGGAGCGGGACATCGGGGAAGACACGACCCGATACCACTTAGCGCGACAAATGAAGCATGCATATTTATTACCACGACGTACATTTCAAGTGTTGATGGTCAATGTGTCCTGCAATTCACATTAGTTCTCACAGCTAGCTAGCGGCCTTCTTCATCAATGCATGAGCCGCTAATCCCACTTTCGGGGGCACTGTGTTGAAGCAGGGCGTAACTAGCTAGTCATTTGAGGGGCCAATGCAAACTCATTGTCAATGTTTATCTTCAACTAAAAAATTTGAATTTGAGAAAATTCCATACAAAGTCCTTAAGAGCCTTCTTTTGAGGATTAGCAAACAAGTGAACCATCTCAACACCTTTACTTTAATTGATAAGAACATTACTTAACATTTAATATAGTTTACCATTTGAACCGCTTTTATATGCACATCTTGGTGATGAAAAGCGTGCCTCGTGTCACTCTTCCCTTTATCTCTATACTTGGTTGACACAGACAGCAGTGCTACTGCTACTGACAAGAGCATCATTATACAGTATTACATTTTTACAAGGAATGAGGTTAGATCAATCTTCTACTGTGATGGAAGGTTTTTCTTTTTACAATTCAATGTTAAAAAAAATTTGTCTTTCATGTCAATTTATCATAACATTTAGGCCCGGCCTTCAGGAAAGAGTTGTTTATTTGTTGTCTATAGCCAATGCTCTGTTGATCATACTATAGAATAATTTATTTCTTGTGTTCAGTGAATAACTCTAAATTGCCCATAGGTGTGAATGTAAGTGCGAGTGGTTGTTTGTTTATATGTGCCCTGCGATCGGCTAGCGACCAATTCAGGGTGTACCCCGCCTCTCGACCAAAGATAGCTGGGATAGGCTCCAGCTCGCCCGCGACCCTTGTGAGGATAAGCGGTACGGAAGATGAATGAATGAATGTTTAGTGAATAATGTTTAGTGAAGATAACAAACATCCTCCTGAAACAATTGTATGATAAATTGCAATTGCAGTATTTGTTTAAAAGAAGCAAAAAAACAACAACTAGCAATTAAGAGTATTTTCCCAAATCGTTCAGCCCAACTCCTGATTGATGACTAGGTAGTTTTAATTGGGCCCACATCAATGAAGCTTATCGACTTAGTTCCCAGTGATGAGGACTGGCTAAGTGTGGGTAAAGGTTTTGTCACATAAACAAACATGATGTTGTGGCTAACTACACACAAGTGTGGCTAGGCAATTTCTATACTGTTTAGCCACACTGGCAAAGAGGTTTGATGACCGTGTGCCAACCTTGCAAACTATGTTGTTGTTTTTTTTGTTTGTTTGTTTGTTTTTTCTGACTTGCTCATATTTCTGCCCACAAATATATACTGTATAAAACATTGTATGGCAATTTAGTTGGAAGAAAAGTTTGTATGTACTGTTTCTTGGGAGTCATTTTGATGATTGAAATAGGATTGTTTCTTAATGTGGTGCAATTACTTAGAAAACATGTACCTCGAAGTCTGCTAATGTAGGGACACGATCAAGGTAGATTGCTAAAATGATTTTTTTATTTCAAGTAATATACCCAGCTCCCTCAAGCATCTTGGATGCAACATCAGTAAGTCTGAATTATTCTTGCTCTTACAGATCAATGATGATATTGGTTCAGAATCATGTAATATTACACAGGACTGTGTGGCGAATTCACCTCTGACCTCTACAAAACTGACAATTGCTCATTGTTTAGACTGGGACAGTCATTTTACCAGGGTTAAATCCTGTGTAGTTTGGTCATATTTTTGGGACGACAATAAATTTGAATGATGCAGCCAATCCCAACTGAAATCGAGCGGAAGGCAGACGACACCATGGGCTAGTCGACAGTCAATCACATGGCTATTTTTTTATATATTGTTTTATAACTGCTAGCAATGTGAGTTAGTGGTTAGCATGCATCTGCCTGACAGTTCTGAGGTTTGGGCTTTGTTTGCTGGTAGTCCAGCTTCCTCCCACATTCCGAAATATGCATCTTCGGTTCATTTAATTGAATCGAAGACTCTACATTGCCCATAGAAGTGAATGTGAGTGCAAATTTATTTTTGTCTGTTTGTGCCGTGTGGTTGGATGGCAACAAGTCCACAGTGTACACAGCCAATCCCCCGAAGTCAACTGGGATAGAATTTCTATAACTATGGACAGCCAAATGTGAAAAATCTTGTAGGAAAATAAAGAGATCATTGGGGGGCAAACTGTTTTAACACAGGATAAGGATAAAATGGTCCTTGCCTTGCACAAAGCACATCTGAAGCATTTAACACATCACTGAGAGACTCTTACATGTGTTTTGTATAATTCATTAGCTGAGACACATCCACACTGAACATACAGTATGTGTAGTTGAACACAGTAGCACATACTTTACATGGTAAAGCACACACATACATAAGACAGATTGAGAAATTGTGAAGGACTCCCGGGAGATAATTAATATGTTTTGTTCACCACACCCTGCATCTGCCATTGGCCGTACTCAGACAGCGATTTGCTTTTAGTGTCATTAAGAAATGGTGATACAGAAGAACTGATTCATTTGCCTGGTTGTTTGGTATACTTTGCGTGATTTCATCACAGTCTGTCATGCACTCCACAGAGCCCCCTAGAAACAAAATTGACTTTTTCTGTGTCTCCTCTTATGAGTCTCCCTGCTATTCACTTTTTTTGTTTGTTTTTTGTTTTTTGTTTTTTTGCCTGGACTAAAATGCCTCCCTTTATTATCACAAATCCAATTTTCACTGTGTAGTGGATAAGGCCTAAGGGTTGGGGGGACATTGCATTGTGAAAGGCATCAATAAATAGTCATTTTTTAATAATAAGAGATCCTTCCAAATTGTCACAAGGACAGGTTGACTAAAAATGTGATGAATAGTATCCAATTTCTTCCCATTTCTCAAACAGAGTTTACAGAGCACACTTTGTGTATAAGACACTTTTTGTTAATGAGGTTCCATGTAACAGGGATTTGAGTACCCTGAAAGTATAGAGCATTTCCATAGAAATGGAAAAACACAGAATTGTTGTAAAAACTGCATGCTCAGACACCAATGAATTGAGACCATGTCACTGAGCTCATAGGGTTGTTTAGTCCTGAGAGTCGGTGAATCCCTTGGACATTAAGATGCCAGTAAGATTGATGCATTATTCGATGAGAATTTGAGCAAATGAAGAAAAAAAAAATGAAAATGGTACTAGCACCATTATGTGGCTCTGCAACAAAATGTATCCTGTGTGCGTGTCTGTGTGTGTCCTTAGCCTATGCCGTGCTATAAAGTATTGCGGAAATAGGTTCACTAGCTTTTGCTAAGTCACTATAATTTACCAAAAAAAGATGCAAAGAGGTAATAGACAAAACTGTTCTCAAAGAAATCACTCCTAGTCCAAGCAAACCCCAATCAGGTGTGTTGGGATGATAGATCGCTTTGTCTCTTGCTATCATGAAATATACAGGCATATCAGCAAAACCGAGACGTTTCAAAAGTGTGAGATTGCCCTTCAAAAACACTTCAACACACACTACCCAAAGAGGAAAAAAAAACATTAAACACACTAGAAGTCTCACAGGCACATTATTAAATTAGTCAGGGAAACATGCGCCCAGTGCCTCAAAGACTAGAGGCTTTCTCTTTTCACCTAATCCCAACAAAGGGACGCATTCTCTTTTGTTACACTCTCCCTCTTGTTTCAATTTGACCAGGCAACAAGGGATCCATGGAAGGGAGGATTGTTTTCCAAGTCCAGACAGAAAAATCTTTCATTTTTTGGGTTGGTTTTTGATGGAGTTAAATCCAAACACTGCTGATTAGCGAGTGGCATCGTGCACTATTGTCCTCCCAAGAGAAAGGGAAGCAGAGAGAAAAAGGGATACAGAATAAAGAAACAAATAATTTATCCAGTAATCTCGAGAGAGCACGTGTGAAAGAGAGAGACAGAGAGAGAGAGAGAGAGAGAGAGAGAGAGAGAGAGAGACCGAGAGAGAGCCCCATGACGCACACAAACACTTACTTCCTACAAACAAATATACACTCTCACATATTTGCTTGAGAGAATAGATGAAACAAAGGAAAATTAATAGCAAGCAAATGAACAAACATTCACTACATAAGGGGTTTCCCTCACAGCACCAGACTATCTACTACCCAATCATTATACATGTTAGATTACTTTTATCAAGGATTTTTCAGTGAAAACAACGGTTCATGTCGCAGTGTCTCTAAGAGACAAATCTGTAAATCATGTGTACTGCTATACTACAAGAAAATTAGACCCATTGGTTGTGTTTCCAGTTCAGTTGGGATAGGAGATCAACCATTAATGATAAGGTCTTAAAACATTATTGTGTCGATGAAAATGAACTGAGAATTTCTGAGATTTCATGATGGCTAGAATACAGATAGTGGAACTCAAAGCACCAAGATTTTACTGCCAGTGAAAGCATTTTACTCTCTAGCCAAAATAATTCTATGCAATTTAATTTCACAACAATTCATACACACCTCGGGCAAGCAGCCTCTATAAGCCATGTTACCACCAAGCAGAAGATTTCAGTTCATGTCGCCACGCAATCCTGAAGACAGGGGTGTCAAACTCAATTTTGTCATGGGCCACATTGTAGGTACGGTTTCCCTCGGACGGCTGTTATGACTGTAAAACCATATAAATGTTTGATCCCCTCATTATATAGTATTACATATTCACAACAGATTGATGGATAACTAGTTTTGAAATCAGAAGTCGAGGATAATAGTTGGTTCAACATTTGCGTAAATTACTGGAAAAAGGCAAAATTTCAACATTCTTATTGATTACATATGATTATTTGAAATTTTTGTACATATTTTAGCAAAAAATCATGGATGTTGAAGCAAATAATTTGCTTTCGCTGGCCACATAAAATTGTCGGACCTGTGGTGTAGACGGACGGTTTTACCCTGGTCAGGCCTTTATTTGCACTGGAGGATATTTAGGCAGATCGAACACACAAGTGACGAGAATGAATCTTGCTTAAGGCAAGTGGCTTTTCATGCTTTTTAATATTCTTAAGCGGTACTGCCCCACACCTCCATGGGACCCTAACCCAAGCATCTGGTTTTTGGTTTCAAAGAACAACAGTAAAGTGCACGAACAAATAAATCACTTGAATATGTAGGAACATTTTAAATGCACAAAAACAAAGTATTAGATAAAACCAACAATACAATGTCAACCAAATACTTAAATAATGATGTAACTGAATAGAGGTAGCTGATACAAAAAAAAGTAAGAAACAGGCAAAAATGTGCAAAACGTTAATTGAAACAGCAACAAAATGATAATAATAATAATAATAATAATAATCAGGGGCCCTAAGCAGGAGTTTAGTTCACTTATACCTTGGCACAACTCTGTTCTGAACTGCCTTTTAAGTCAGTGAGTCAATCACTATACAGTAGAAATTAACACAATATACATTACCGATTGCCTTAACCTGGTTAGTATTCCTACATTGCATGTGGCTGTGTAGTCTCGCCACATTTGTGCATTTGCTCAAATTGTGGTGTGTATTCCCTTTTTGTTTGATCACTTATGTCAATTTATTATCACTTTTGTCAGATGTTACTCACTGTATTTATAAAAGCTATCTGCAGTGTCAGGTTGTGTGACACACTTCAAAACTACATTTCAACACTTTGTTTGACAGTTATGCAAACTGGCTGCCTGCTCATTAGATTGGTTCAGCCAAAGGATGAGCGCATTGATTGTATTTTCAAATTCATTATCTCACACTCTCAAAAAAGACGCCACAAAGACATACTGTGGGATGCAACCACTGCGGGGAGCAATTTATCTTGTTTCAATTTGTCCTACCTCTCTATGTTTCCAACAGTAAGAGAGTATCAACAGATTCATGTCCCCACAATGTTAGGTATACCTGCAACACACACACACACACACACACACAAACACACACACGTGCACGTGAACACACACAGGCCTCCAGTCACTTCCACTTCAAAGGCCTATTGCTTGATTGGGCCACAAGAGGTTTCGGGTAAAGACGGGCCAAATTTACTCCTCAGAGGGAAGGTTTGCTTGTCTGCGTCATTAGAACAACTCTGTACAGCAGAGCTTGAGGGTTTAACAACAAATAACAGAAATAATGAGTGAATTAACCAATATATTTCTAGTTTTCAGTGTAAATATTAATGTTATCTAAAAGCGTACTAATAGATGTATTTTCCTCTACAATTGGAGACGTTTTTAAATCAATTTCAACATAACTTACCTGAACTTGACCTTGTACAGATTGAATGTATAATTTGAATTAATGTTATACTGTTTGAAATAATTCTGTTAGCAAGATGTGAGCCCTCATTAAGACAGAAATGACTTTGTCGCAGTCATTCTCCTCGCCATTATTGGGACTTTGTGCTGCTACAAATAGTCACATTACTGTAAATTAACATCAGTGCCAGCATGTGCACAGTACAGATAAATCCTACATATAATGCTATAGTTTATATGTGGATTTGTAGCATGTGACAATCTTAATTTGATGGATCCTGTCTGACACCATTACGCAGTTGAACTTCAGAAGTCCAATGCCCGAATGTCATACAATTTGGGCTTCAACCAACATTTTCTGGAAAAATACGGCTCCATCCATCTTATTTATCGCTTATCCTCACAAAAGTAAAAAAAAAAAAAAAAAAAACAACTAAAAAGTAATCATATGTGACATCAAACAATATGTCATCCAATCTTGTTAGACTTGAGTTTAATGAAGATTGAAAGAGTTTACACCACCAGTGCGTTTCGCTTTTTCGTTGGCTTTTTGTGATCTCCTCACAGAAGGGAACCAGTGATGGCTACAGAAAAGATGTGATGATAAACGTGAAACAAGAAATGAAAATTACTCTCTCCTCAGTACAATATGAGCAATACAAATTGGATATCAATTACATTCACCAATTCAATTAACAAGCAGATACTAATGGATATAGCATGTAGCTATAACGATACAATGGGTAATGACTAGCATGTTGACCAGAGAAGCTTGACAACAAATGGCACATTTTCACTGTCCATCTCTCTCCATTATGCGTCTTGTGTTTTGAAATGTCTTGAAATAAAATTTTATTGTACAATGGTTCACTTCTCTTTGTAATTTTATGTTATTCATTGAAAAATATCATAACTGTCTGGACCCCAAGAAGCAGAGACATTAAACAGTTGGAACAAAAACACAGTCTTTAATGCATGATTTCCAATCTCATTCTTGAGAATAAGAATGGTATCATATGGCATATTCCATGTAGTCACTCTACTACATGGAGAAATCTCAGGGGAAACTTGTTCTGAAATAAAATTTAAGCAACTTGGAAGTCAATCAGCATGACAGAACATATCACTGTATATTGAAATAAATTTGAAACAGACTTATGGCTCCCATTTTTTATCCAAACGTTGTATCTTCCAGAATCTTTAAAAGTATTTTAATTTTGATTTATTTTGAAGGTCCTTGAAGTTTTATTTGAACTTCTTTTTCGTATGTGGAAACAAGTGGAATTATTTCAATATGACCCTTAATTGGACATGCGTGCAATACTATTGTTGTAGTATTTTTGAAATCATCTCCAAAAGTGATGAAAAATAAAACTGATAAGTATTGTACTTATTATACTGCTTTTCAACATTGTATTGGATTTCAAATTGATTTGTTCATTTCAGGAATGCAATTGAATCAAAGAAATATATGGTCTTGTCATGTGGTTTTATTGTATTGTTGTATTGATGACATGACCATAAGTCACTTTGTGGGTCACCTGATGTTAATGATCATATCATCCACAAAAGGGATTAAATGTATATTATTAAAGCACTTCGTCTTTTGAATGTAACACACAATTTAGCTGACACATTTGTTGAATCCTCCCACTTAATCTTTCTCCTATACCACATAGAGCACTCCTCAGTCACAGTTTATATACTGTAAAAGATAAATGTGTGTGTGTGTGTGTGCGTGTGTCTGTATTTCTGTGTACAGTGTATGCTAGGAGGATAAAACGACACTTGTAATTGACAGAAGCAAAACATTTAACAATAAAATCAAGGTGCATAGAAATCATTTTGCGTCTCGAGCCAGACAAAACAGAAAAAAGGTTATACAATCAATACAATGTCAATTTATTAGAGAAAAAAACTTGGCAAGCATTGACATTGTATGGGTGCAAAACGATAATAGCGGCAGTATTTTCCTCATCAGACATAAAGCAGAACAAGACGAAATTACAGCAAAGTCTGTCTTGTTATGAAGGATCACATAAAGTAAAGCTTCTTTATTGATTAGTCCTCTCAGTTGTTGCATTCTACATGAAAAAGTCTGAGTTATATTGACGATGTCTTTTTATTATGCATTCTTTTCTGCTTGGATACCTGTGGTGCACTCTGAAAAGAGACTTTTTGATTAAATATCCACTTTACTGCCTTGCAATGGCACCAGATCCACTTTAACTTTATGTTACTTGTACACTTACACACTTGTCCCCCAGTGAATGAACCCCTGTGACCTAAGAAATCATTACAGACATAAGTCAGTCAATACATGTTCTTTTATGTTATTTTCTTTTTAGCTTATTAAAGGAGCAAGGAATGATTTTTTTCCCCCTTCGCTTCCCCTACCTTTATGAAATATAATTTCATTGTAAAGACAAAATTGAGCATTTGAAAAGTAACAAAGGTAACAACACTACTCGTTTGCATAATAACATCATGTATTGTTGGAGCATCCCATTTAGCGTGTAGCGAAGATTGTTTGAGTACAAATATTAATTCATTCATCTTCCGTTCCGCTTCTCCTCACTAGAGTCGCGGGCGTGCTGGAGCCTATCCCAGCTAACTTCGGACGAGAGGTGGGGTACACCCTGAACCAGTCGCCAGCCAATCACAGGGCATATATAAACGAACAACCATTCAGACTCACATTCACACCTACTGGCAATTTAGAGTATTCAATTAACCTACCCCGCATGTTTTTGGGATGTGGGAGGAAACCGGAGTGCCCAGAGAAAACCTACGCAGGCACGGGGAGAACATACAAACTCCACGCAGGCGGGGCCGGGATTTGAACCCCGGTCCTCAGAACTGTGAGGCAGATGTGCTAACCAGTCGATCACCGTACCGCCTGAGTACAAATAATAATCCAAATAATAGTGTGGATGGCCCACCACTGCAGTGGACATTGAGCTTGGCGGTCGAGCAAGTTAAGCAAATTATGTTGAACAAAAACAAGATGAGACAAGGCAAGACAAGAATTTGTATTTATTTGTTTGTTTCCTTTGGCTTTTCTATGTATTCGTAATGGATTCAAGACTGTTGCAAAGTCCGAAATATCTCTCGTGGTCAATAAATAGTATCATTTGCTTTGTTTTGGTTTGGCTATGAAAAATAAAAATGTTACCAAATAACTTCCGGCAGAGATGATATTCTGTAGCCATGTACGGTTAAGACAAAATGTATTCATATGCTGACCAAATAGAAGAGTGAGGGTGAATTTTCATTTGATGAATGGGGGCATCTTTTTGATGAAAATGACAAAAGACTCAGACGCTGTGTTAGATAAATCAATCAATCAAACTATTTATAGAGCACTTTTCATACAATGACATGCAACTCAAAGTGCTTTACATAGTTAAAATCAATCCCCCTCTTGCCACTCATCCACACAGACACAGAAATGCACGCACGCGCACACACACAAACACACACACACGTGCACGCAGGAAACAATAAAAATAATAATAATAATGTAATAATATAACGAAGTAGGGCTGGGCACAGAGAATTCATGTGGGGAAACATCATCTCAGGGAGGCGTCTGCAAGATCAAAATTTTCCGTACCGCTTGTCCTTATTAGGTTAGGCGATAACTGGTGCCTGTCCCAGCTGACGTGGGGCAATAGGCAGGGTGCACCCTGGACTGGTGGGCAGTCCCATATCTGAATATACGAAATCACAGAAAGAACATGCAAACCCCTCAAAGAGATGTTCAGTCGAATGTCAATCTCCTGAGTGTGAGGCAGACATGCTAATCGCTCTTCTGTCCATACTGTGCTGCCGCATATGTAAGATATTTATTATGTAACATTCGCAATATTAATCGTTCATGACATTTTGTTAAAAGGTTATATCCATTCATTTTGTATCCACTTAGCCAGCTGTTAAGGCTAGCAGAGAGCTGGAGCCAACGCCAGCGAACTTCGGGCAAAAAGCCCCTGTGGTTGCCATGACTGTAATCAACAAATCAAAATTCACTTTAACTAACTTCTAAATTTGGCCAGGGTTTGAATCAGTCTGGCAGCTTAACTACACACTAGTTACCATGCATAACTGGTTTTGTTAAATTGTGTTATCAGAGTCAATAAAACTCTATAAACCAATTTTGATCATTCTGATAAAAATGCCATTTATTTACCCAGTTATTAAGTTTATCCCTTTAAAGCAATACATGGGGCAAATCTTAATATGTTCAACAAAAGAGAATAGAGTCTATACACAATGAATGGTGTGACAAGATCTATCATTTTTCCAATTTGACTTTTATCCTGTTTTGGAAAACTTTATAAAGTCTCTCGCTTCTTTTTTTCTCATACAGTAACCAAAAAAAGGATTTCTTTTGTTGTATAATATTTCCATGTTGGGCAAACATACAGTCCAATCCACTGTAAAAGAATATATAATCAGTTTAAAAAAATAAATACTGCCCTATTTTAACTTTAACTCCTGCAATAGATAAAGAGTGCCTGCACCAAAGTGTACACATTGAAGCCATTAACTGCAGTATATGGTAACCTATGGATGCATATACTGTAGTTGCCTGAGTGTTTGTTTTGTCTAGCTTTCTATGCACTTGGAGAGGGTTTTAATGGATCCAATATCTTCCTGCATGTTTATTGGCTGATTATGAAAAGTGCAGTTGCTGAAATTCCCCTAAAGCCACCTTAACAATGAGACACTTTAGGCAAAGTCATATACAGTATATGCATACAAATCACCAGTTCTCCTTTCCACACTAAAAGTGAAATTCATATGGTTGCTTCCAGACTACAGCAGACCATTTAAATTCAATTTAAAAAAGGCCCCATATTTATTTTTATTGTATTTCCGTGCACACACCCCTCTCCCCATTTATTTAGTTTTTGGTTTATAGTCGTTGCCTTCTTTTTTTATTTCGCTCTCTTACAATCAGTCAGTTCAATTTACTCTGGGACAGACTGCAGGGTTGAAGCAGCTGAGCTGTCACAATGAATTTGTGTGCTCTAAACAAGATTAACTACTGCTATTTGTATCCCCATATCTCTGAAAGGGTAATCAACGCAGGCGGTTTAGCTTGCTAATTCTCACCATGGTAACCACTTAAAAAAAGACCATCACAGCAAATAGATTGGCTTCAAATAGGATCGCTATTATATGCCTGTGTGTTTTACAGAGGTGTGTGTTTTGAGGTGATGCAAGGTTTTTCATGCCGTTTGGCCCTGAGCAAAATATGTCCGAAAAGTCTTTTCTGTGGGTTACGGTGTGTGTTAAGATTAGGATTAGGGTTTAACCCATATTCATGAGTAATTTCACTTCACAAGAAGAAGAGTCAATTGTCAGGAGATCACACATCGAAACATACATGACATGAGTCGACCTTCGCATTCATTCCATTGTAGGAATGATCAGAGCAAGTGCACACATTAGTGAATCACAGTGAAGCAGTGGGAAACTCGTACCATCCGTTGAGCAGATTGGGGACTGTCTGTCTTGCTCAAAGGCAACACTTGGGCAACTTCTATTGTTTTTTTTGTTTGTTTGTTTGTTTGTTTTTTGCGGCACGGTGGACAACTGGTTAGAGCCTCTTCCTCACAGTTCTGAGGAGCGTGGTTCAATCCCCGTCCCCGCCTGTGTGGAGTTTGCATGTTCTTCCCGTGCCTGCGTGGGTTTTCTCTGGGCACTCCGGTTTCCTCCCACATCCCAAAAACATGCATGGTAGGTTAATTGACAACTCTAAATTGCCCGTAGGTGTGAATGTGAGTGCGAATGGTTGTTTGTTTGTATGTGCCTTGCGATTGGCTGGCAACCAGTTCAGGGTGTACCCCGCATCCTGCCCGATGATAGCTCGGATAGGCTCCAGCACTCCCGCGACCCGAGTGAGGAGAAGCGGCTCAGAAAATGGATGGCTGTTTGTTTTTTGTTTTGTTTTTTGTCTTGTCAGTCCAATCAGTCCATTCATACAGTATTTTACCTGTTTTCCTTCGTAAACCATTGTTGTAATGTCTTTCTTCAGACATTTGATTGACTATTAAATCTGGCTATGAAATTACTTTACTCGGGCACCACCTGTTGCTTTGGTTTCCATGTAAACTGGGCAGAAACTTGTTTCATTTAAGGAAAGATCAACTGTTCTTGATTTTGGTTGTTAGTTCCCGCCTGCTGATTGTCCTCACCTTGTCACTTCAATCAACACAACCCTTTTGCAGCTGTTTGACCACCCAACTGGTTCCCAGCATGCTCTTACACGGCCACCATCTTCATCTTGTTTCATTTCGTGCATTCCCTTTTAGGAATGTTTTCAACCATGGGCGTTTTCTAACCCATTTTGGTGGTGCTGAAGCACCCCCTATAATTAATCCCAGCACCAGAGATAAAAAAAAATAATAATAATAATAATGTTTTGGTTTTTTTAACTGTAGGCTATGTCGTTTTTAAACAACCTAGACAAGTCTAAAACCATACAGTATTTTAACTGGTTGAAACTTCATATTTTAACAATAAAAATACAGCACCCCTACCCCCCCTCCTTTTTTGCTTAACAAATTGTTTGATTCACCCAGTACCTCCCACCGCTCCCTGACTGCGCTGTGCGCGGTGTACTTGCACAGTTAATACACCGCCTTCCAGTGACAATGTGTAAGTGCCTGGCTTGGATATGTGGCCCACATATATATACCGACACACTATTATCATTAGCAGTTCTCATTTTTTTAATCATAGGTCACCGCTTTATGTTGTTGGTTTGGAGTTACCCGGTGTTTTTCGAGCTAGGAAAGAACAGTGTTTAATTTTTCAGCATCAGTTCTGATACACGAGTTCTGCAACTCAACGTTGTTCAATAACGTCACTCTGACCTGCCATGATGGCTGATATTACATCCAACGCTAATGTCATGAATTTTATCAACGAGTAACGCCTCTTAACTGTGCTATATTTATTCCTTCCTGTGTACCCTAACAACATATGGAGTGCTTCTTCATTCTCAACTCTCCATTATTTTTCAATGCATGTTTGAGTGCCAAATTAAACCACACATCAGCAGACACTTGAGCATTATTTTGGAAATAATAATATAATTACTTAAAGTTCATCAGTTCATCATTTTAATACATTGTCTGTTTCTGTGTTTAACAATCTTTCCAATGATATCAACCTTTTGAAGATAGTATAAATATTGAGAAAGTTATGAAAATTTAACATTTGGATTCAATTTTTAAAAAAAAGTTCACAACCTAAACTCTCAACCCATATTGTCTTCGTATTAGGATGGGATGGTTCTTCGGTTTGAAAGCCCCGCCTCCCTGCCCACACAGGGACAAAGAGTCTGAACACCTCACAGTCAGATATCCCCACCCACCTTCATTCCACTTTAAACAAATGGCTGTAAGCAACTGTATGGGACACTTAGAAAAATATGTTTTATGTATAAATGCAGTTGGCAATGGATAGAACACTTTCCTCTTGAATTACCTTTCGTGACATTACAATCATCAGAAAGCATTGTGCTGGAAACACACACATTGCCATTGGATATCTTGTTTTGAACTGTTTTGTTTGGAAGGTAAACGCTACCAGTGGCCTTTTATGCATCTTTCAGATTTATGTGTTGATTTGTATAACTATACATTCTGTTACTACAACACACGTGACTTGCACACGTTTATTTGTTCTGTACTAACCACTGGTGCATGTGTAAACACATTGCACGTCACATTACTTCCTTCCTGGAATGTTTACAGCAGCAGGTAGAAGCTCATGAATACTGGATGTTTTAGATTTATCATCCTGCAATGATGGGTGGCAAATAAACCCCAAATACAATCAAAGATGATAACCTTAAGGTATTTGTCTACCATCAGCTACTATGTATTTGGGCTTTTTCAGCATTTGCATAACAACTTGCATTATGTAGCTCGCAGTTGAGGAGGATTAGTCAAATATGCTGACACTCTGTCCTAATAAGCGAATTCGGATATGCACGACAGTGTTTAACGCTGTCAAATAATCTGAAAGATGGATGAACAAATTTATTTTGCTTGTAGAGCTGCCAAATTTGTCTCAAAGGAGGACCACTGGGTGAATATGGAATCTTCACAAATCCTCAGGCATGACAGAATAAAGGTGAGGAGTTTGCTCACATCACTAAAATGAATGTAGGGGATTCCAGCAAAAATAATTTTAAAAAGTCATGGCTATGATTTAAGTCATTCCCTTTTTGATAATAGTTTATTTCAAAGCTGAATTGGTGTGCTAACACCACGCTATTTTCGTAGACGGCACCTCCGCGGCGGGGTGCAAATGCTGGTGTATCCTGATTTTCATGCTAGCGCAAGGCTCGCTGTGCATGCTTAGCGCCGTCTTTTACCATTTAATCTATGACAGTGTAATAAATTAGCAATTTCTTTTTTTAGCATATTAAATTAGCTATTGAACATGATTTCGGGATGGTGTTGTGTTGATGTTAGTGGCAACAGTACTCAATGCCAATAAAAATTGCGGTCAGGCCAGCCTCCAGTCAAGGAGCCGACAACAAGCTGCAGGCGCCAACTTCAAAATAAAAACCTAACAAGGCATTGATGTCTAATGTATTAGTGGTAGGGCTTTTAGGTTGGCAACATCCGGTTTGGTCACGTGACATTCGCAAGGGCACTTAATTTCAGTCGACAGCAGAGGACGATATTCCCCAACATTGCCACCTCCTGAGATCGACAAAAATTTATGAATTTATCTGTTTACTTCTTATTCCACAAACACAATATTAATTAGAATGTTGTCTTTAGACACAACTACACCTACAAGATATTCTTGGCCAAAGATTTTTCCTTCCACTTTAAATGTAATGAGAGCGGCCGCTTTGATTGATGGCGAATGAAGTCAGCTGTAAACATGCCCACAGCAGCAAAGACCTCCCTCTTTTCAATGCAGTGGGGTGGGCTGGTCCACGAAATTACCAACACCAGTCTAATCTGCACCTGCTGGACAGTTGCACCGCCCACTGCGCCGTATTTACGCCCCCAAAAGTCAATCTCAGTCTCTCCAACGGTGATCGTTTTATTAATTTATTTCACTAGGATGTTGGATACTGAAAATTACACTAAAAATAGGAAGAAGAGAAACTCACTGCACTAAAGGAAGATAGCAGCCATTTTTTTTACCTTCTATTTAGGCTTGAAGATCTCACACTCACATCTTTGATAAGCATGCAACAGAGGGGCTGTGAAGGAAGAGGTGCGAGAAAGTGAGACACCCAGGAGCGCAACAGTTTCAGAGCCTTGATACAGAAATCCATTCATTGACATGAAGCATTTTTTTTTCAGGGACTGTAGATTGATTACCTGATGAGAGTTGGACAAGCAGGAGGAAGGTGCAATCCAATTAGGAAGAGTGAAGTGCTTCTAAAAACCCAACTCACTTCCACAGTCGGCCGAGTCGCAGAAGTCGAGATTCTTTCATGCTGGCGCCTTGCTGCTTATCTTTCTGCTCGGAAAGAAATAGCACTGCAGATTTTCCCACTGATAAAAATAACCTCTATAACAGGTATCAGTTGAGCTCATTATACAAGAGCTAAAACACAGCTGAAAAAACGTTATGCCTAGTTTTGCTCTGCCACAAAAATGTCATTTATGCAAACCATTGTATTTTGGTTACTTCTGTATGTAAAGTGGAAATGACTGAAAAGTTTAAAGGTCCCATATTTTGGCTATTTAGGCCTCCATACAGTGACTCTCTAACATGGACTTAGCATAAAAGTGTCAATTTCATTTAACAAAAAAAAAAAAACACCTTGGTTTTGTCATACTTGTCTCCAGAAAAGGCCCCTCTGACAGCTACTTCTGTTTGACCCAATTTTGTACCCGCTTTGTCCAACGCTCACTACTTGTGAGAGCACACGAGTTTGTTATGTCGACAGCGCTGGCTTGGGCTTGGAGAGGTAGGCAGAGGTCTTCTCTAGTGACGTAGGTAAGCTCAATAAATTTGAATGACCTGATTTCAGGCTTCTCGGCAGAAAAATGTCTGTAACTCAAGAATGCATGGATGATTTTAATTTATAGGACATGTTTACTGAGGCACCATACAGCCAATATAACATCCCCAATACTAGAAAAAGTTGGTTTGGCAAAATATGGGACCTTTAATAGCTAATGCGATAGAACATTTTAAATATCAAGTGGTCTCAATCTCAATTTATTCTATCATTACGGGTCTTGGGCAAAATTTTTTATTACAGATTAGAGTTCATAAAACAATTTCTATTTCACTTTTTCAATTGCTCAATGAGAAACACACCAGCAGAAAGTGTGAGGAGGCTGCACAAGGCAAACAGACTAAAGGAGACAGCTATCCTTGGCCGTAAGGGAAGAGAAAAGATGGTGCTTGGTGAAGAGGAGGTGTGAAAGGAGGGAAAATGGCATGAGGCTGGTGATACGAACAGTGAGAGATCATAAGAGCCCCCGGGGTAGAGACAATTGAGGCATAAAAGAGCTTTGAAGACAGAGGGGGGTGGGGGGTGGAGAGGGGTTTGATGCAAACTTCACATCCACTTTAACTACCTCAGAATTTTTATCAGAACTTGTTAGATGTCTGCAAATCCCTTCTTTCTTCATTTGCCTTAACTTTGCTTTTCTCCTTGTCATTTTTCCTCTCATGGGATTCTGTTTTGTTTCTGGTAAAAATAAAATGACAGCTGACATTTATGTTAATCAACTCTAAAGGTTACACTGTATATATTTATGCCACTGAGGTTGTACAATTTTGAATTTTATCAAGATTTCGGGGTAACGACACCTCTAACATTGACCCGTGCAGCACATTGATTGAGTAGTTGCTTGTTGTGACTGTGTCAAACTTAGCATGTCACAATTTCTCAGGACTGATGTAGCTACTTTTCTTTCATTCTAATCTGGATATTAGATTCATTACATCAGTTATGCGAGTTGCAATTCAATACATCACCATTATACTATTCTATGCAAATACTGTATACTATAGCCCTGTGACTGACTGGCGACCAGTTCAGGGTGCAGTCCGCCTTTCACCTGAAGTCAGCTGGGATAGGCTCCAGAGCCCCGTGATCCTAACCAGGTTAAGCGGTGTTGAAAATGGATGGATGGATGGACTGTATACTATATATATCTTACATCAGTTATACTATAGAAACTCCAACACCCCTGAGGTCGTACAGTTAGACAACAAATTTCAGTAAAAAATACAGATCTAAAGGCACTCAAAAATTCTTGCACAACACTTCGTTAGAAACTAGACCTCAGTGCAGCAAATCATCAAAGAATGGTTAAAGGATTTCTCTTCCGCTTTTGTGGCTGTTTTGTAACACCAATACCAAAAGAAGGTCTCAAAATGGAGAATTACAGAATACATATGATGCAATTTTTTTCACAATTCAAAGCAGTTCCAAAGTGTTTTAAAAAAAAGTAATTTGACGTTCTTCTGTCAAAATATACAAAGGATAGAAAAAAATAGAAAGCTTAATAGCCACTTCTCAGACTCTGTTTGAAATCACTCGTGTTTTGAAAGTAACGTAAATATTCTATGGATAGGGAGGAAATAAGCGAATCCTTGATTTAATAACTGGTTTACCCTCCATTGGCAGCAATAACCTCAACCAAACGTTTCCTGTAGTTGCAGATCAGACATGCAAAACAATCACGATAAATTTGGGACCATTGCTCTTTGCAAAACTGTTGTAGTTCAGCAAGATTCCTACTATTTCTGGTGTGAATACTCTATAATGTGAATACTTGAGGTCATACCGCAAGGTCATACCGCAGCATCTCAAGCAGGTTGAGGTCAGGACTTTGTATATCAGCTTGTATAAAACTGGAAAGGGTACAAAAGTATCTCTAAAAGTCTTGATGTTCATCAGTCCACAGTTCGACAAATTGTTTATAAATGGAGGCACTGTTGCTTCTCTCCCAAGGAGTGGCCATCCTGTAAAGATGATTAATCAAGTGCAGAAATGAGGCAACAAGAGAACCCTAGAGTGTCAGCTGAAGACTTATAGAAATCTCTGGCACATGCCAACATTTCTGTTGACAAATCTACCATACAACATTGAACAAGAGTGGGTTGCATGGGAGAACCCCAAGCAGCTGGCTGTTTAAAAAAAAAAACAAACAAAAAAAAAACAATGCTGGATGTTTCAAGTTTGCTAAAGAGCACTTGGATGTTAGACAGAACAAACAGTAAAATATTCTGTGGGCAGATCCAACCAAAGTTGAATTGTTTGGGAGAAATACACAATGCCATGTGTGGAGGGAAAATTACACACACACACACATATGAAGGGCGGGTCGTAAACCATAAGTCTACGGACACAGAATGAACATGCTTCATGACTCCCTGCAAATTTCTGTGCGTCTCAGATGCGGGACGCACATCAAACGACATCCCTGATAACTTGAGGCCATCTGTCCAAGAGTTGAGGCTCCAAAGAGGATAACTATTCCAACAGGACAATGATCCAAAACACAGAATCAAAATCAACAACAGAACAATAGAAAGAAAGGTGTTCTGGAGTGGCCCTGTCAAAGTCCTAGCCTCAACCCGTTTGAGATGCTGTGGTATGACATCAAGAGAGCTATTTACACCAGACATACCAGGAATCTTGCTGAACTCCAACTGTTTTGTAAAGAGGAATGGTCCAAAATTCATCCTGATCGTTGTGCACGTCTGATCTGCAACTACAGGAAACATTTGGTTGAGGTTACTGTTGCCAAAGGAGGGTCAATCATTTACTTTTTCCTCCATGTCCTGTGAATGTTTATGTTATGCTCTATAAAAATCATGAGTTACACCTGTACCATTGTATGACAGCCAACTGCATGTAAAAGTTGGCTATGTAGATGAAGTGGTATTAATCGAAGAATATTCCCATTTCTGTGGTTGTTGTTTGCAGTCATTTTTAGATGCATAAACAGCAGTTGATCAAATCAAATCAATTGATGAATTAGTTGGAGACATGCATGCATCATTTAAAAACTTATGTTGATCACCAACACTTGTTTACTTCACTCATTAAAGTCAATCAATAAATATTACCTTTATCACACATATATTAACACTCATCAGCAATCACTTTACCTTCCATGTCCATGTGGAATGCAGATGGTCTCAAACGCTCAACTTTTTTTCCACTCCTTTCTGAATTCTGATGATCCAAGCAAATCCGAGAGTTGAGAAGCGAGTGGTTAATAAAGCGGAGACATACGTCATTAGTCAGCCTTGCCAGAAAGAGTTTAACGTTTGAGAAAAGCTGCTCTTCCTTCTTTCTTTTCTGACGCTTTTCAATCCTGACCTCCATCTCTTACTCGCCATCTTTCCCAAACAACTCTGCTGTCCTCTGGCTGAACCACTTCTGTTTAATACGGGTGCACATGTGTGTGAGTTGGTGCATCTCTGTGTGAGAGCAGTGTGTGCAGTTAGTGTGTGTTTGTGTGTGTGTTCATGCTAAGCCATCAATCAATTCTCAGAGTGTAGCTGAGGCTTCTGCCTTAACTCTGCAGCCTCAAAAAGTTGATTTACTTTAAACCTCAGACACAATGTGACTGGATAATAGCAGCTTCTACAGACAATTCAAATTTTTTTTTTCAAAATGTACTCTTAAACTACAACCCCAATTCCAATGAAGTTGTGACATTGTGTTAAACATGAATAAAAACAGAATACAATGATTTGCAAATCATGTTCAACCTATATTTAATTGAATACATGACAATGACAAGATATTTAATGTTCAAACTGATAAACTTTGTTTTTAGCAAATAATCATTAACTTGGAATTTTATGGCTGCAACACGTTCCAAAAAAGGTGGGACAGGTGGCTAAAAAGACTGAGAAAGTTGAGGAATGGTTATCAAACACCTGTTGGGAACATCCCACAGGTGAACAGTCTCATTGTGAACAGGTGGGTGCCGTGATTGGGTATAAAAGCAGCTTTCCTGAATTGCTCAGTCATTCACAAGCAAAGATGGGGCAAGGTTCACCTCTTTGTGAACAAGTGCGTGAGAAAATAGTCGAACAGTTTAAGGACAATGTTCCTCAACGTACAATTGCAAGGAATTGAGGGATTTCATCATCTACGGCCCATAATATCATCAAAAGGTTCAAAGAATCTGGAGAAATAACTGCATGTAAGCGGCAAGTCCGAACACCAACGTTGAATGCCCGTGACCTTCAATCCCTCCGGCGCCACTGCATCAAAAACCGACATAAATGTGTAAAGGATATCACCACATGGCCTCAGGAACACTTCAGAAAACCAATGTCAGTAAATACAGTTGGGCGCTACATCCGTAAGTGCAACTTGAAATGCTACTATGCAAAGCAAAAGCCATTTATCAACAACACCCAGAAACGCCGCCGGCTTCTCTGAGCTCATCTAAGATGTCCGATGAAAAGTGGAAAAGTGTTCTGTGGTCCGACGAGTCCACATTTCAAATTGGTTTTGGAAATTGTGGACGTCGTGTCCTCCGGGCCAAAGAGGAAAAGAACCATCCGGACTGTTATGGGCGCAAAGTTCAAAAGCCAGCATCTGTGATGGTATGGGGCTGTGTTAGTGCCAATGGCATTGGTAACTTACACATCTGCGAAGGCTCCATTAATGCTGAGAGGTACATACAGGTTTTGGAGAAACATATGCTGCCATCCAAGCAACGTCTTTTTCATGGACGCCCCTGCTTATTTCAGCAAGACAATGCCAAACCACATTCTGCACGTGTTACAACAACGTGGCTTCGTAGTAAAAGAGTGCGGGTACTAGACTGGCCTGCCTGCAGTCCAGACCTGTCTCCCATTGAAAATGTGTGGCGCATTATGAGGCGTAAAATACGACAACGGAGACCCCTGACTGTTGAACAGCTGAAGCTGTACATCAAGCAAGAATGGGAAAGAATTCCACCTACAAAGCTTCAACAATTAGTGTCCTCAGTTCCCAAACGTTTATTGAATGTTGTTAAAAGAAAAGGTGCTGTAACACAGTGGTAAACATGACCCTGTCCCAGCTTTTTTGGAAGGTGTTGCAGCCATAAAATTCTACTCATGTAAGCTACTCTATTCCTCGTTCCCAGTGTTCCTGACCCACGTCATTCCTGCCAGCCCCCTGTTCTGTCCACTGCCTGCCACCTGTCCACGCCGCCGGCTTTCAACACATCCAGAACCACTTCCATCACCTTTGCTCAATAAACTGTTCATCATTTTACATCAGCCTCCACCTGCTCTTGGATTCAGCTACTTCCCACACCTGACATTTGTTTCGGTTTCTGCCACTTTTGGATAAAATTCTAAGTTAATGATTATTTGCTAAAAACAATCAGGTTTATCAGTTTGAACATTAAATAGCTTGTCTTTGTAGTGTAGTCAATTAAATATTGGCTGAACATGATTTGCAAATCATTATATTCTGTTTTTATTTACCTTATTTTCACCACCATAAGGCGTAAAAAGTCTTAAATTTTCTCCAAAATGGACGGGGCGCCTTATAATGTGGCGCGCCGTATGTGTGCACCGAGTTCCAACATCTATAAATGTTGTTGTGTGATAAGCTCTCCACTTGACTTTCTTTTTTTTTTTCCTGCCGACACGCTGCTTACACAGAGGAAAAGCGGACGTGGCTGAGGACAGAGGAAGGGTGCGTGAAGTAGGACGCTAAAGCCACGGCCCCGGTAGTTATTTGGCGCCGGGGTGTTTTTTTAATTTGATTATTATTATTTTTGTATTTATTTATTTTTTTAACCGCTTCACTGACTGAGAGCATTTCCGGGATGTGCATTGTGCAAAACAACATCGGTTTGGCTATGGACCCACGAAAATGTCACCTACGAAGAGACACGCTTACGAAGCACAGTTTAAACTGCAAGCTATCAGTTACGTGGAGGAACATGGCAATCGAGCAGCCGTGAGAGAATTCAAGATCAACGATCCATGGTTCGCAAGTGGAGGAAGCAGGAAAACAAGCTTCACCAAGTCAAGAAGACGAAGCTGAGTTTCCGCGGAAACAAGCGTCTCTACAGTCACCATTCGACTGAGTGCAATAACTCGGGGCTTGCCATCATTCCGGGAGGCTTGACGAACCGCTGGACATCTGTGTAAACAGGGCCTTCAAAGTGAACCATGGAGTGGGAGCCATGGATGACAGACGGCGAACACAGCATTACTAAGACTAGGAGGCAGCGCCCGGGCGAGTTACGCCACAATTTGTGAATGGATTGTGGATGCTGGGGCTAATGTGTCTGCTT
Source organism: Phyllopteryx taeniolatus (assembly GCF_024500385.1). Taxonomy (NCBI): domain Eukaryota; kingdom Metazoa; phylum Chordata; class Actinopteri; order Syngnathiformes; family Syngnathidae; genus Phyllopteryx; species Phyllopteryx taeniolatus. The sequence continues at coordinate 3,218,347 of NC_084509.1, read as the reverse complement.
GCACTGTTGTTCAAGCTTTCGCACGGCAACGAGACTGACTCGAAACTGGCGTGTTTGAACTTGCCCAGCTGTTCATTTCGGATACAGAAGATGAGGACTTTGATCGATTTGTGGATGAGGATTGATCAAAAAATAACGTGAATACATTGTTAAATACTTCAATAAAGTACAACCGAACTCAGTTTTGCTCCCGCTACCTTTTTAAAAACATTGTTTTAGCGTGCATGCATGCTACCATATGTTTTAAGCTAGCGTATGTTTTACCATGCCTGCGCCCAATAATACGGTGCGCTTTATGTATGTGTTAAATACAGAAATAGACCCCGTAACTGAGACTACGGCTTTTAATACGGTGCGCCCTATGGTCGTGAAAATACGGTATGTTTAACACAACGTCCCAACTTCATTGGAATTGGGGTTGTAAGTTTACCGAATAATTGTGCATTGAATGACAGGTTCAATGTTCAATTTCAGTTTTTAAATATTGGGCACCTGATTATGGGCCTTCCTCAGCACACACGACAATTCACCGGAGCAACACTATTGTCAAATTTGCTGACAACTCTACCATTTGCTGACAACTCTACTGATCAAGGACAACGATGAGTCAGCCTACATGGAGGAGGTCCAGCAGTGCTGTGCAACGCTCACTCGCTGCCAAAGGCCAGATTAATTTTTGATGCCCCGCGAAAACCGCTCATCACGGGGTTGGGGGTCGTATTGAAGTTTTTGGACGCCTCTTAACAACGCTTGCCCCGGAACAGGTATAGAGGATACCTGTTGATGCCCCCAAAACCCTTTATGGATACCCTCCGCAGGTGGATGCCCGGGGCCACTGCACCAAGCGGCCCCAACAACCCCCTGTAAGGCGAAACACCAACAACATGTATCGGAAAACTGCTGAAACGAGGGCAATTGATGACCTCACAAGATCTAGGCAGACTGAGCACTCCACCCTCTACATCGTTAGAAAGGAGGTAGAGAGGGGAAAGCGAAATTCACAAATTTACAAATGGATGGAACTACCAGTTAGTACCTGCCCACCCATTCCATGTGAAATTATAAAACAAAGTAAATTTTTTGTAAGTTTCCTTTTCTCGTAAATGCGATAACCCCATTATCATTGATAGCATCTGATCAGCAGTACACGGAATGTTCTTCGGAGTTGTCGATGTGGGGGCGGAGGGGGTATTTGTGTTTGACGGTGCATCTGCTGCATGCACCACAAGCACAGATCAGCACACAAATTGAAAAGTGCACTTCGTCGGCTTGGTGATAAAGTCCTGCCTCCATGAGTGAAAATACAAATGATGTTCTTACTTCATCTTTATGGGGGCTTGTTTTTCTCTTCAGACTGAGCTGTTTGAGAACAAGTAGCTGCTCACCTAGTTCCAACGGCCTATCTCTGCCCCGTGGAAATCATCATAATGAAAGCCAGTCCTGTAGGGATAAGCAGTGGCTCATTTGCAGAGACAACCACCCCCCCCCCCCCAAAAAAAATGTTTGTAAGTGTTCAAGTGGATGTTAAATGTGCTTTAATTCTTTATCCTTTGTGTTTTACCAATGTAATAGAGCTTTAATGAAGACACCTGGAAACAGTTAAGAATTGATAAAACGATGAAAAATTTAACATTTAACTACATTGCGTTTGTATCCATTCAAAGTAGCTGTGTCGCTCTGTCGATTAATACCAAGGATTTAATAAGAACTTTCCTTCAATTAAAACAAGATTAACTAACGCGCCTAATAGCTTCGCTGGATTGGGTAATTAATGCCTCCATGGCAGCTTCAGTATCGGTGAAAAAAAATAGCTGAATTTTCTATAATAAAAGCAACAAATTGAACCTTAATGATATGGAACTGATGTTTATTAGAAGGGATGGTGGAGCGTTGATTTATTTTTTTTACCTATTTATCTCAGTTGTATATTAATAATAATAATAGTACATCCATCCATCCATCTTCCGTACCGCTTATCTTCACTAAGGTCGCGGGCTATCTCAGCTGACTCTGGGCGAGAGGCGGGGTACACCCTGAACTGGTCGCCAGGAAAATCGCAGGACACATTCAGTATAAACAAACATCCGTTTGCACTCACATTCACACCTTTAGAGTCTTCAATTAACCTACCACGCATGTTTTTGGAATGTGGGAGGAAACCAGAGTACCTGGGGAAAACATGCAAACTCCACACAAGGCGAGATCGGATTTGAACCCGGGTCCTCAGAATTGTGAGGCAGATGTGCTAACCAGTCGGTCACCGTGCCACATAATAATAATAATAATAATACTAACAATAATGCAGCAGCAGAAGCATACCATAGTCATCTCTGTAAATACAGTATGATCTATACACATTATACAGACCTCCAAGAATGACTAAAAGCATACAGAAATGGAGAATGCTATCTGTGATTGGACGTGTGGGTGTCATAAGAAAAGCTCTCTTCTGAGAGGTACCAGGAACTCTTGCATGGGCCGGGCTGCGCTGACTCTTGATTGGTTAACAGACCTCTTTGGCGCTTCCTTTTTCATTCACAGAGTCACCACTATACGGCGTTACGCAAGGCTTGAAATAAGAGGATTAATATACATTGAAAAGCAAAACTTCAAATCACTGATCGAGCGTGGCCGTGGCAGACCCCACGGCGGCGGACCTCGCAGCAAAATCTGCCACCACCCCAGCGAGAAGGTCCGCTGCTGGCCGACTCGGTTTCGCTAAGGAGGGGAGGTCCGAACCCAAGCGGGCTGAGGGGCGTGAGGCTTCCAAACACTGATCTTTACGTTTTCCTGCTGAGCCTCACTTGCTGGTCAAGGAGCAGGGTGGACAAGCTCTGTGCTGGGCGAGCATACGTCGCCGGGCCGAAGCGCGGCTCGGCAGCAAGCCGTGACGGCGGACTCTGTGGCGAAGTCCTCCGACGGGAGGGTCCGCCGCCGCCATGGGCTCAGCGGCAATGTCGGCCACTGCCCCGGCGGCAAGCTCAACCGCTGGCTGACTCGGTCCCGATAAGGAGCGGAGGTCCAAGCCCAAGCGGGCATGTGCGTCTACCTATTCCATTTTCCAGCTGATAAATAACATCATCATCATCATCGTCATCTGCAAGCTTCTGTTGCACAATCTATTTGGGTATGTCATCTCAATAGAATATCCATCCATCCATCCATCCATCTTCTGAGCTGCTTCTCCTCACTAGGGTGGCGGGCGTGCTGGAGCCTATCCCAGCTGTCATCGGGCAGGAGGCGGGGTACACCCTGAACTGGTTGCCAGCCAATCGCAAGGCACATACAAATGTAGCCCTCACTGGCAGTACTCACAAAACCATTGAACCGAAACCGATTGGCGTAGGAACGCGCCCTCAAAACGCTTCAGTAGGCACAGCGACTGGATCCCGTAGCGTCGAAGCGGCAGCCCGGTGGCGTTGAGCAGGCAGTACCCGTGGCGTTGAGCAAGCAGGACCCGTGGCGTTCAAGAACCCCAAAAAAAACTCTTCTCTCCCGCCGCATCTCCCGCTCTCCCCACACGACCCACCTCCTTCCCCGAATCCCATTGGACGCACCACCCATTCAATCAATCATTAAAAAAAAAAACCTGAAATGTTCACAGACCCCTCGGAACGCAGGACACCCCAGTATCCATCCACACAAAGAACCAAACAAACTTTTAACCAGTTTTCACAACAGCAATTCAAACAAATGCAGTTCAACACATTTTAGTCAGTACACTACACAAACAAACAACCATTCGCACTCACATTCACACCTACGGGCAATTTTTAGAGTCGTCAATTAACCTACCATGCATGTTTTTGGGGATTGAACCCTGGTCCTCAGAACTGTGAGGCAGACGCTCTAAAAATTAATTGAAATGTGCCTGCATATAATCAAACTCCCTACCTCATAGACTGACCGCAGCCAGGTTGGAATTGCAAATGTAAACCAGTTCTCAATTGCCTCACCTGGATAAAGGGTTAGGTTTTAAAGGTATAAAAGATATTTGAACTTTAGATTAAGATATTAAATAAGACATTGAAAGCTTGAAATACCAGCATTGTTTAGATCCAGTAGGTGTCAGTAGTGAGCAACATCAGCCTCATTTGCTTGAGCTACCCTGAACGAATACTGTAAGTGTGATAGAAAGACAAACCACATGGGCCACAGGAACCTTTTGCTACGAGGAACTCCTGCTACCAAGAGCTCAAAGTTCCTGGGCTGGTTGATGGAAAAGGCCCTAATATAAAGTACATGTGCTCCATGTTTATAACTCCCACGATCAAAGTCATGCGAGGGATTCCAGTTTGAACTAGGCCTCGAAAGACGTGACATCTATCTAGCAGACGCCGTGGTATTGACCAATCAGGATGAAGATGTTTTCTATATTTAAATTTGGGAAGACAAACGATCCAATCAGTTCAAAGCTCATTTAACAGGTTCTAACATGTATTACGTGCTCATGTCACGTAATAATAAGAAATCCAACCATCTTAGATGCCAGGTGGAAAAGAGTTACTAAAATAGCTTGAAAAAGGACATTATTGGCATTTCCAAACAAAATTACTATGCAAACCAGATAAAGGGACATCAAAGATTATCAAAATTAAATAAAAAACAGTGCTGCAAGGGGACCTTTAAGTCAAAATAGAGAACAGTTAAGGCTTCAACATAGAATTTATTGAAAAATCTATGACCTTTCAATGGTTTTATTTAGTCAAAGTGAAGCTAAGAAAAGAAAAGCACATGACGCTCCTGCAGGGGAAAAATCCACAATTAAATCACGATTGTTCAAGCCACAGTCAATAAGTCAGACTTTTACGATGGCATCATCAAGAAGCCTTTGGAAATGTTTTCAAATATGTACACGAAACATGTTGATAGCTAGTTACATTATTAATCTCATAAGGGAAATGAAGTACTGGTATTGCTGCCAGAGCGTCAGTTGCACAAGTAGCAGCTTTGTCACTGAAGTTCCAATGTTATGTATAGTTAAAAGTTCCCTGCGATGTTTTAACTTGCATTGCGTTTCTGATTTGGGAAAGCCAGTAGTTGATTGTTGAAGTGATATGTGGATGTGCGGCTTAATAAAACACAGCCTTTGTGGAGTGCATTCGACAAACAGAGCTTGTTTCTAAGCAGCAGTCCTATTGAGCACTATTTTAGTCACATGGATGTCAATGAATTTATTTGGTATTTTTCTGAGGGTGACCAGTTGGACTCGAGCTTTGCCAGTGAGCTCTAAATAATGTAGATGTACCACTTTAACCACCAGGACTTCTGTTTTGTTTACTCCTAAGATTTGACTAATGTATATTTGTCACTTAAGGACCCTTAAACAAGATTCTTAAGATTGGACAGAATGTTGTGGAATGGATAGGAGATGTAGAAAGACTTGTAAATGTCACGTACGTGGTTAGGGCGAAGGCGAGTAACGCAAGGCAAGAACATGGTGGACCCAATTGCAGGGAAGCAGGGAGGCAAGGCAGGAGTGCGGGAGTCTCAAAATAATAATATTGAATCTTCAAAAAGGGAAAACTGAACGAAGTCCCACAACAGATAATCAAATCAAAGTAACAAAGAAACACTCGAATATCTAAAACGGGAAACAAACTATGACCTGTGAGTAAGACGTGGAATAGAAAGGGAAAATGACACCTGACAATGACATACCACAATGATAAAGACAACTGGCGACTATGACATGGCAAAGACATGTGACAACGACAATGAACCGACCAGAACTGAAAGAAACCAGGGAACTAAATACAAATAAATTGACGAGACAACGAGGAACACCTGGACAAGACATGAGTGGCTGGAGAGAGCTGATTGGTCGACACAAAGTAGACGAGAACAGGTGGACACAACAACCTAATGAGCACACGACAAACATGGAACACAGGAAAACATGGAACAAAACAAAACACAACCCAAACCAAAACACAGACCATGACAGTAAACCTTCAGATATATGTCTGCTCATAGCAAATAGTTCAGTTACAGACTTAGTATGTCTGATTAAAGAGCTTTTACACAAGGCCAGATGGGCTTTTAGGTCAATCATGCGCCTGCAGCAGAGCAGAGGGAATGATGTCACCTCAACCTGTTGATTTGGTCCCCCAGCATTCTTGGGAAACTTGTTGACTGACCTTTAGAGTAACTGTCCGCAGATTTTAAAGGACGCCGATTAATTTTGAGTCAATTCATATTGCCAGCCTTCACAGTTAACATAGATATTTGACTTCTAAAGCCGTCAATGGCAGTGAATGTGTATATGGCATCCTTCAAATTGTTCCTGACAGCGGACAGTGTTCAGTTCCCACTTAGTAATGGTGTGAAAGTAAATCCATTCATTACATTCTAATTTATTAATGCTCAAATGTCTGTGTATGGTAATTTCTACCAATAATATAATTAACATTGGAAAGAAGGCTCTTATGCAGTGCACTTGGTTTTCGTGGAGCCCACCACACTGCGCAGGACAGCGCAGGGACGACGGCGGTACGGCACAAGCTTGCTCATATTTGGCGGTAGTTGCTAAATCACAGAACAGGAAGTAGCCAATCAAACGTGAAGACTAACGTTATTTGACTCCAATTCACCAATCAGATGACACAAGGTAGTCACATGACCACGCACGTAGCCTTCGCGAGCCAATCAAAATGACTCATTTTGAGAGAAAAAAACATCCGCACGAGTGTGTTTACAAACCAAAAAACAACAGCTTTGTCATGCAGCTCTTAAATTGTGACTGCCCAAACTTGGATATTTCAGCTCACTTCTAACTTGAGAAAACACCTTGCAGTAAGTTGCAGATGTTTTTGCTGTTGTTTTGGCAGTGGATGTGGCAAAATTAGCACACGCACACACACACACTCACTAAGTCTGGTCAGCAAACAGCTTCTTCATGAAGTCAATGAAGTGAATAAAGCAAATAATGTTTCTGTAGGGCCCAATGCATGTGGTGTTGTTTTTTTGGCAGTTAGAAATTGTGTGTCGACTCTCATATATTATTTGTTTTTATTTGATGTTCATGCTCTGATTTAAGAAAAATAAATAAATCAGAAGTTACTCACAAATTACTCTTTACTTGAGTAGTTTTTTCATTGAGCACTTTCTTAATCTTACTCAAGTAAATATTTGGATCACTAGTTTTTACTTTTACTTGAGTCATATTATTCTAAAGTAACAGTACTCTTACTTGAGTGCAATATTTGGCTACTCTACCCACCTCTGTTTATTGGGTTACAAATGCAAACTACAGCCTTTGTGAGAGTTCCAATGTGTGAAAAACCTGAAAGTACAATATTCAACAACCAAGATACAGTAGCTCAACCATCTCTTGGCATCCTGCCTTGTGTTACCATGGGAGCAGGATTGATGCTTTCATTGAGCTGTTAAAGACAAGTGGTTTCCAGTGATCATTGTAATTGGTTTTAAAAAATGAACAAATGAACAAAACACACTGAATTAAAGACATTAAAAAGACATAAAGAAAATAAGCATGCCTTCCTTCATTTCTTGTATCTATCTTCTGACTTTTAAAGCCCTTCCATAAATAATGTTTATGGCCATCTGTCCTTCAGTGGGTGACGAAGTATTACATTCATGCTGAGTTGCAGAGCTGTCAACCGGAAATGAGACAAGCTGATTTGGGGGTGAACTGACCTGAGCTGCCCTTGGGAAGGGCTTGTACTTCATGACCTCATCTCATAGAAAATGCATAAAAACGCTCTGTATGACCTTTGACATTTTACTGATTCCATCACATCACTGGCAACAGAGAATTGATTTACTCGAAAACTAACAAAGTCTGACAATTGACGTGACTCAAAATACAAAAAGAAAATACTGCTAGGAAACGAGAACTGTATGAGAAATTGTAACTCTAGTAGAACCAAGGAGAAGAGAGTGAAATTCTCCTTTTCAGTACATAATCAATACATCCTCAAGCACAGTCGAAGACTGTGGACAAATGCTTGCTCAGAAAGAGATCCAAGGAAGCACACACACAATAAATCATGTGCTGAAATAGAAACCTGAACAAGGACCATCTACTTTCGCTCAGACATAAACATACAGTACATCAAACACACAGGCGTCCTCCATTGCTGTCCCTTAAGTTTATTTTGGGGGGTAGGTTGTGGAAATGTTTTTTAGAGCCAAATGTAGGTAGCGCTGAAACAGAAGAGCAGGTGAAAATTGAAAAGGTGAGTTATTGGTGAAAAAATGTTACACATTCCCCTTTATATACATTGGTCAAACTTTGCTGGCATTTCAAAACAACTCCTTACATCGGGAATAATGGAAAACAGTGATTGGCTGGCAACCAGTTCAGATCGATCGATCGCTGAAGTCAGCTAAGCTAGGCTCTAGGTCGTTTGTGACCCAAATGAGGACTAGAAAATAGAAAATGGATGGATGCATATGCATTCAAATAATGAAAATAATGCCATCATGAAATTTGTATTTACTCTACTGGAAATGTTTTTTAGTAACATTTTGAATATTTTATTTGCCATAGTAGGTTTCACACAAATGTAAAAATAATTCAACCACTGTGAATAGTAAAACTTAGAAACAATAAAATACGCAACCTTTGATAACAAGTAGTGATGTGCAATTTGACGCTGGAGTCATACTGCTTTGATTTGATTCTGCTTTCCTTTTATGACTTCCGTGTATATTCTTCTTCATTGTTCTCTTCATTTAAAATGACAGTTGATTTACTGCAATTGTAAAGGTTAAAAAATGTTGCCAATTGCACCTCAATAATTATCCAATGGCAGACTTTTGCCTACATCCTCAAATAAATTCCTCTGCTGACTTTTTGGCCAGGAGGTTTATGAGCCAACACATTTAATAGGTTCTTCCTTGGCTCATTGTACACGCCCCCACCAAGTTATTTGATAATATGCCCAATATGTTTTGTCTAATGCTAGTAAATGATAAATGCACAGAACCAAACCCTTATTCATTATAGTAATGAATAGCATTGGCAGAAAATGTATGCATTGAAAGGTAAACAGAGGGTGAACAGGATGAGTAGATGATGCTGCTTAGAAGAAAAAAACTGAACAGGGATAGTGTGATCCAAGAATACAGATCGAGTAGAAATGTGAGTAGGAGCTGTGGGAATTCAATGCCAGTTTACGAGCTTATCTTCAGCCTTTGCAATGGATGGACCAAGCTTTGATATAAATAATAAAGGAAGCAGACAAACGAGTAATATCAAATTGTTTAATAAAGGTATAGCTTTAGCCAAAGCCGAACCAAAGCTGCAGGGAATCTATTTAAAAACAGCTGCACTGAATGTTTACTTATGAAGGCAGCAGGTCCAGTTTGAATCATATGGTCACCAAATATGCTCACACAAACAAACAAAAACATACTCTGGAATCCAAAAGCAAAGTGTTGGACTATACCACTTTGACGCATTAGAGCACCACTGAGCAACATTCTAATTTGTTCCCTGCCCTGTGTCTCTGGGTATACACTGTGCATCCTGGATTCCTAGTCGACTGACTGAATTTTGAATAAGGCCTGATTTGAAGTCGGTCACTCTCCAGGGGCATACGAGCAACTGCTGGCAGCTCGCAGCAGGTCGTACGTCCCGTCAGATAGATTTCGAGTGTGTCAGAAATTTGGTCGATCTCAACAGCGCTAAAGCAATTGAGACAGTGTTACGACTGGAATTGCCTACCTCGTAGCTGTTTTCCCCTCACTTCTGTGGAAAGTCGGTGAACAGATGGCTAAACTCATGCTACAAAGGGTGCTGTGTGTAAGTACTGTATGTATACAACTGTATCTCTTGCTTTGTGCTTTCAGCACAGATGAAGAACGTTAAGACCATAGCTACTTTGTTCTTAGCACTGTTTTAGCATTAACTTTCCTTGTCCACAGACAGAGGAAATGTCTTCATCTTCTTGAGTTCTTTTAGTATGCTACTGACAGCTATAGGACTCATGTGAAACATGGATGGTTTGATTATTAAAGGTCACATATTTAGCTATTAAGACATCCATAGAGTGACTGTCTAACATGGACTTAAAAGTATAAAAGTGTCAATTTGATTTAAAAAAAACAACAACAACACCTTGGTTTTGACATACGAGTGTCCAGAAAAGGCCCCTTTGGCAGCTACATTTATTTGACCCAGTTTTGAATCCGCTTTGTCCATATTTGGGTAAGACCTCCCCCTTTCCGCTGACTGGTTGCCTCTGTGTAGAAGACCCACTTGTGAGAGCACACGTGTTTTTTATTTTGACAGTGGTTAGGGTTAGGGAGCGGAGAGGTAGGCGGAGATCTTCGCTAGTGACGTAGATAAGCTCCAGAAATTCAAATGACCTGATTTCAGGCCTCTCGGAAAAAAACTGTCTGGAACTCAGGAACGCATGGACGATTTTAATCTGTGTTTCACATGTTTTCTTGGGAACCATGGAGACAATATTATGATTATTATTTCTATTATTATTATTTCTATACTAGAAAAGGTTGGTTTGGCAAAATATGTCCCCTTTAAGCTCGCAATGCAACGTAGGTTGCATTTTTATCCATTTTCAGGAAAGTGCAAACTGTGAATATGAACCCTGAACCAATCACTGTTTACTTGCAATTGGAAAAAGTTATCCAGGTAATATACATGTTTAAAAAAACAGATTTACACATACATGACAATTAATTACGCAAATATTTATATCTACAAAGTATTTATTCTCGAAAATATGTTTAAAACATTACATCTACTCACAAGGCCGGCATTTTTAGGTCTTCCCACTCTCGCGAGACTGCAAATTTGCAAAAATGTTCACCAATTCTTGCCCGCTTTATTTACTAGGAAAACCATAGAGTTAGTAAATATTCAGCAACAACAAGCTATGTATTCGATTTCATTACATGTTCAAAAGCTACATAATAAACCTTGTTCTTAACGTCACCTACATGTACTTACCGAGTTGCGAGCTGATCTGGATTTCTTTATCTTTCAGTCAAGAAGTTGATTTCCAATGCTTTTACTCTGCCACACTTCCTTTGATGGCACTGCACACAAAGTCTTTGGAGCCTCATAAATAGCATAGATGTAACTATAAGTATCAAAGTATGGGGCTTGCAATTTTTAGAATTTTAATACAGCATTTATTACACTGACAATATGATAGAATAAACTGAATGTAGCAAATTGCCAAGAATGTTTTGATTGCCCTCTGAACTGAGCATTATTACAGGAGTTTAAGCACTGCATCAGTACCCTGGCTCTCCCACTCACTCCACTTCTCTCTGTTAGCATAGCACCAGTGCCACCTTCTGTTTGCCCATCCTGTCTCAGAATAGGTTCTCGCAAGCTTTTGATTGAATTCCCAACACTTTAATAAACACAAAACTGATTTCTACTCCTTGCATTTTTTTCCCCTCCATCCTGTTGCCACCCACTCAACACAAACTCTTGGGAGATGTAATGAGTCTGAAGATGTGATCAGCACAAAATGTGCTCTTTGTTTAAATATCCTTTTTTATATCCACTGTGAATCAACATTTAATTATTACATTTTTGAATCTCAATGAAACAATCTCCTTCTGATGCATTTTAAGAAAGTACTTGCATAATATAACTATAAGGAACGTAGAAACGCATATGAAGAAAGTGTTTTGATGTAAAGATCATGATCTGAAAAGATACAGATTTAGTGTGCTGCAAACTTATGCACACTGTGATACTGGTGTTAAATCTAGTCGGGCACTGTCACAAGATTCACGCAGCTCCACCTTATCAAAATTTAAGAGGTTCTTTGGGCTCGTAAGCTTGTGAGGCCAAAGGCTGAACAACTGCATGAGTTCTCCTGAGGAGTTTGTACCGATTTCAAATGACGAATAATGGTTTGTAATTAGTGGACATTTTGGGGGGCTTACTTCAAAAGCTTCCAAAAAATAATGTTTTAAGAGTGCATTGCTGAAGGTATGAGCACAGATGAACACATTTCGCCAACATGTGGTGAAAATAATGTTGTTGGAAAAAATATATCGAAAAATATATATACTGTATATATACAGTTCTTCATCAGGACATTTTTACTTTTGTTCATTCTGTCTCGAAAGCTGTATGTTTATGGTAAGGGTGCATATTTACACTGAATAACTGAGGTATTATTATCCTTATTCTAATACCAACCACAACATACAAAACTGAAAAAAGAATATGGAAAACAGCTTCCTTAAGGTTAAAGCCGCAAATATTTTGCATGATCTCCCCTTACACTTAAGCAATACTGTTGCAGTAACATACCTCTGTCTCAAAGGAATGCACCCCTAATTAATGTCATTGGTAAACCGTGTATATTTCCTAATATTTACGCGTTCATTATACCCAAACGGCTGTAAAAATTTAAATAAACAAAAACACAGCGGGAGGCCTATGGAACCTTTGCACAGTACTGTACATTTTATATTTAAACCCCGAGAGACATACTGTGCTGTGCCTCAAGAAATTAGGTTATAGCCTTCTTCAATAATAGATAAGTCCACACGTGGCCTATAGACACACAACTGGAAATGTGCAGGGACCTGCAGACTATAAATTCAATCACAAAGCTTTCCAGATCATCAAAAAATACTCTGGAAACATTTTTGTTCTCCTATTTTTAACATGACAGAGAGGAGTAAATGAGGCTTTATTTCCACATGGAAGTAGTCGGAGTGACGGTGTAGTTAAATGGAAGGTGAAGGGGGTAGAGGGAAGAGAAAGAATTGGATTTTTAGAGAGATGGCAGCTAAATGAAGCTGTGGAATGTGGTACAGATGGAGAATGGTTTCAGACACAGGGTAATTATTTTGTGGCTGGTGGAATGAAAGGAGCAAGGGTCCCATCATTAACTGGATGTTCATTACTGATGGATCAAGAGACGGACACAGACTCATATGGGCATGCGCGGGCACACCCACACGCACACACACACACACACACACCCACACACACATATATATATTTTCAGCCAAAAACTCAGTCTTAAGTATGACATTCAGAACAAAAATGCCAAGGCCACAATGTAAAATGCACGTGTTCAAAGCTAGAGGTCATAATTATCTTATTATTGCCCTGGAGTGCATAGAAATATACGTATATCAACCGCTTTAGCTTCACGCATTCAGATAATTAGATAAACGGCGTCATCAACATCAGCATTTGAAATAGCAACAATTCCTTACAACACAAAGTGGCACAGACTCTTGTGTTTATCATGAGTTGAAGTACAGTCTTATGAGCATTCAGCAGGGTAGAGTAACATTATGGTCATTAGTTTTAAAAGTAAGTTTTTAGCTTTATGTTGAAAGACAAGAGAAGGAGTTGGGGGAGCAATGGTAGCCTTGTTTATGCCTCTCATAAAAAACTTGTCAGCTCTGTCAGCCCAAAGGAGACAAACCAATTTGCAGGCTGACACCATGTGACGTGTGTGCGTGTGTGTGTGTGTGTGTGTATTGTGTGTGCGCATAGCAATTGCCCAAAACTGTTCAACGAATTTTATTTAAATTACCACCACATACGCTTCCACATAATACTGGATATACAATGACATATAAACTGTATCTATAAGGCACAAGGAACCCTGTATGTGCATGCACTACTAACGAGGTGAAAAATACAAGCACACATGTAGACAAACAAGTTATGAGCCTGAATGCAAATGAGTGTCAGGATGAAGGATGCTGCAGGCTGTCCATTTAGGAGAGTCATCACCTCTTTCCCATCTGTGATACCTGGAGACAACACAGTCAGTTCTCATCTGTCTCAAACAGACAGAGTTACATACCGATGTAAAAAAAAAAAAAAAAAAAACAGAGGAAATTGATTTGATTTGCACATGGAAGCCTATTTAAAAGATATATATCTGTGTAAACAATGGAGAATGTTTAAATTGTTCTTTCAATTGTATTTCATCTATTTCCAGATATTTGTTGTGGTGAAAAATTTTAGGCGGCACAGTGGACGACTGGTTAGCAAATCCACCTCAATGTTCAGAGGTCGTGGGTTCGTACTGTATATGGGTTCCGGCCTTTGCATGTTCTCCAAGTGCTTGTAATATTACGATATTATCACATGAGGCCGAACTGACCTCAATGGACCTTTCACTCATTGAAAAAAATATTTTTGGCCCTTTAAGATTTGTATTTCAGTAGCCCTTGTATGGAGCATCTGATAAAATCCTGTCTATGTATGTTCTTATTTTGCTAAAGGCAAATATTTTGGCGAATAAATCCCAAGTTAAACTTTTTTTAAAACCTTTCGAATATATATAAAACAACAATATTTAAAACTGTAATACATCATTTGACTCCAACATTAGAAGAAAATTAGGAGTCATTCTGAATAATGAAGGCAATAATGGTACAGAACCTAATTAATATGATAGATGATGAGGTGAAGGATTTTGAAAAATAAGTTAAAATATGGAGAAAAATAAGGTGATGGAAAAAAGTACAAGATGAGCTGAAAGAGAAAGAATTAGGTCAGAGATGGATAAAATGGTGAGTAGCTTGTTGCCTGCGGGAATGTTAAGGTGAACAGATGGAACAATGGCATGAAGCACTATGATGTGAACAAAGTCTAAACAGTAAGTGCTTGTCTTATATGAGCAGTTACCTGACATACAGTAACTGGTGATGGTTTGATAACAAACAGTTCACCAGTCATCAGCCTCTCAACCACAAAAGGTGGAAGTGCCGCGTGCATAGAGACAGAGCAGAGATACGTTATGTGGACATCCAGAGAGAGAGTCTATTTCAGTGCATAGACATCTACGGAGACCGAGCTGCGGACAGTGGGAAATTACCGTCAAGTATTTTTATCACTAAACAAGGATGAAGCGAAATTAACAGAAGATGGAAAAGACCATGCTAACCGCTAAGCTATCGTGAAATGTATTTGTGAAACACTAGTATTAGTGCTTGGCGGTACAGTATACTTGACTGGACGTAATATTTAGCCTTCGAATATAGTATATATTATAGTTCTTACTAGCCCTTGATACTATATCCAACAGTCTACTCGACAGTATACTTTATAGTATACTCGATGCTATGCTTGACCGTATGCTGAATACTATACTCAACTGAATATTATTGTGACTGAGTTACACTCACAAGTTGCCAGTTGTGTAGCGGAATGTCATTGATGCTACCTTGCTAGCAGCTTGTTAATGAGTGGATGGTTAGCACCTTGGATTATAAGGATTCACTTGACATATATTTTATATATATATTTTAATCAATTTAGCTCTGCCATTCAGAAATACTTCCACTGTAATTTTAGACAAATTTATATTGAGATATATATGGTTACCGTGAAGGGATTCAATTGATATCGTGATATGAACTTCAGGTCATCGCCCAACCCCGAGTCAATTTTCTTTTAGGAAAGTCACAATTTGACAGGAGCCAGTCTTGTGTTTTTGGAGGCACAAGTCACTCATGCACAATGTCTTTTAATGGCAAATCAGCTTAACATGCTCTGCTGTGACTATATCCCTGTGTTATCGACACATAAAGGCAATCCAATCCACACAATGCGCGTGTAATGTAAGACCAATCAGCTCAACATGGTTTAATAATCGATAATGTGTTTACATTTTGGCGGCACACTGGGCAACTGGTTACCACATCGCCTCACAGTTCTGGGGACCGGGGTTCAAATCCCGTCCTCGCCTGTGTGGAGTTTGCATGTTCTCCCCGTGCCTGCGTGGGTTTTCTCCGGGCACTCCGGTTTCTTCCCATATCCCAAAAACATGCATGGTAGGTTCATTGAAGACTCTAAATTGCCCGTAGGTGTGAATGTGAGTGCCAATGTCTGTTTGTTTATATGTGCCCTGCGATTGGCTGGCGACCAGTTCAGGGTGTACCCAGCCTCTCGCTCGAAGATAGCTGGGATTGGCTCCGGCACGCCCGTGACCCTTGTGAGGATAAGCAGTACAGAAAATGGATGGATGGATCTTTACATTTCAGTATTGTATTTGGAGAACATCTTCTACTATGCAATCTTGTGAACAAAAACCTGCCTGCGTGCGTCATAGTTCAAAAGTCTGTTGTTCTGGTACTTTTGTTTACGTTCATTGGAAGTCATTTTCGTGCAACCACCAGCCATCTCTGCCATGTCTAAGCTTAAACCTGCTATGCTTCTTCACACATAATGACTCACTGCGAGATTCCAGCCCCATTGAAATATTCCAGACTACTGTATTTCCCTCTCTGTAATAAATGCATATGCGGCTCTTTGTATGTAACACATCATGGGTCAACATATGCCCATGGTCCTTCACAGTGACAAATGGTAGATGCAGGAGATGAGCAAACCCTATGAATAATGATTGTCGTGCTGTAAATAACAATAATAAAGTAGATGAAGCTACTGCTTCCCTCAAACTCTTGAAATCTTTATCTTGTCATTTTCTTTCTTTCATGTCAATAATTAATCATTTGTTTTCTTGTGAAAGTAATATTCTGGGTGAAAGTTGATCAGGTTGGTCACATAAGGGCAATGGAATAATGAGCAATGTTGAAGTTCACCTTGGTTTGACTTAAAATACCGTAAACAATGTCTGCCCCCCTCGCATATTTATTCCCTCTAATATTCTCTCACATCTCCCTCCAGTCTATCGCAGTGTTCTTACTATCTCCCGCTCTAGTCCAAAATGTTGGATTTCCCCCCTCAGGATTGTGTTCATTAGTATGATAAATCACTCTGGCTCGCCTTAAAATTTGCAGTCACTTTCTAATGAGACAAACACGCAGACCAAAACAAATCTTAAGGCAATGGTGTAATGATCAAAGTTTGGCATCAGCCAGAGAACGCAAGGTAGGCGCCCTGAGAACTTGTCATAAAAAAAAGAAAACCAAAACATAGACCTAAAGGTTTGCATCAAAAGCTGTCCATTTAGGAGTTTGACCATGAATGCGTGTCTACTGTATCTACTTGCGTGTGGGTGTGTAAGGAGTTTTTAATATGGGGGTGACTTTCCTCCTCAGTGACTCTTAAAAGTCTGCAGAGAGTGACGCTTTTTCAAGGGTCACTTCTAATAAATGAAAGAGTCAGAATATCTCTGCCTCTCCTCTCTTGCTCCCCTCTCTTGCCTTCCTCATGCAGGAGCTTGATCCTTACTGGGCAGACACATTCACATAATGCTTTGTACTGTAGGTCCCCTCTCTGTCATACACTCAACGCATCCCTTCCCTCAACTGACCCAGAGATGAGGGACAGATTATCCATGACATTGTGTTGCCCTGTCACCTGTGACAATTGTCTATTGAAATCAGGCAAGACAGGCGATGGTGGTGGGTGGCATCGATTTAAAAAAATATATACATATTGAACTGAACGCTTGTGATGCTATGGCTCGCTTATCAATTGTGATCCATTTTTATCCCGCCAGTCCTCCCATTCCACTTATTGCACTCCCTGGTTGTTTGCTTTGCCAATATTTACCATCTATTTCTGTCAAGGCGTGTTTGTTTCTTAATGCCTGCAGCAAAAGACAAGACCAAGAAAAGTGCGTCCAAGTGTGGCGAGTTCAGCAGAGTGAGTTAATGAGGTTTCTGTTATTAGATACAAGCCATTGTACGATTTTAGATTTATCTCAGTTTACGCATGTCTTGAACAAAAATTAAAGTGTTTACACAAGTTTCTGTGAACTTTAAAAACTTTCTATTATCATTACATATTCATGAAGATCATGATTGCTTCTTTAATCTCTTTAATCTGCCTTTTGAAGGTCGTAAAAATCCCCTTTTTTATCATATCTTTACACATCTATATCGATTAGTTAATCATAATTCAGGTAGCTTTTATCAAAGGTGTGCAAAGACTTAGATGTAAGCCTTGATGTCACATATTTCTCCCCAAGGGCCCACAGCGGCCTGATAATCAGCATTATCAGCAAGAAGATCACGTTGCCTGGGATATGGTATCACCTCCAATTCAGTTCAAATTCATAAAGAATCTTTTGCTCCGTGTAAATTAAAATAGGGCACCCTAGCAGGTTTACAGCTCCTCAGATTTAAAAGTACATAAAATAAAACATACAACAGTACATAACATAATAATTCAAAACATCATTCAAGGGGACTCTTTTCTGTTTAATACACTTCCAGACATCTTTCAATCAACACAAGATCTTACAAAATTGCTTTGCTCTTCCCCAGGGAGTCAAATACTTCGTCTTCCAAAAATGCCATGGTCTTTTTTTTCATACAGGCAAATACTTGTTGTAATTCCTCTTATGTACTAATCCATGCTTGTTGTGCCTGACTGTCAAGACTATCAGTGTTTGTGTGCAAGTGCCTGCACATGAGCAGATACAGGTCGTACAAGAAAGACAGGTTTTGTATCCTGGGGACATAATCTGACTTTAATTCCAATCACTTGCATGACTAGTCAAACACGCACACACACAGACACACACACACAGAGACACACACACATGCACACACATTCTGAGATGTCAAACACGCACACACACAGACACACACACACAGAGACACACACACATTCTGAGATGAACTAGGATTTACTTTTTTCAATTTCCTATGCCATTTGCTTTTATTCAATAAACCACTTTTTTAATTTTATTTGCTGTATGTTTCTTTTTGTTTTAGTTCGGGACAATGCACATTAATGAACATTAAAATAATATGCTAATTTCTTTCTGTTGTCCTTAGGCAGCCTTTATGCTCATGACAGGCCCTGAAAATGGCCATATGCAGCAAATTGACTCATGATGCCAGCTTCATTTTTTTTCATAGACTCCCTAGGTGCTGCCAAAAGTGGCAAAAATAAAATCCTGTCAACATCCTCAAAAATGGACCCCACTAAAAATGGGTTTGAAAGACTTTTCTGGGACAATTTGTGCAGTCTTTCCAGCTCAGCCACGAGTGGCTG
Organism: Phyllopteryx taeniolatus; assembly: GCF_024500385.1. Classification (NCBI taxonomy): domain Eukaryota; kingdom Metazoa; phylum Chordata; class Actinopteri; order Syngnathiformes; family Syngnathidae; genus Phyllopteryx; species Phyllopteryx taeniolatus. The sequence goes on along the minus strand of NC_084509.1, from coordinate 3,199,437 downwards.
GAATACTTAAATTGGGATGTCATCAAAACAAAAATGCAACCCACTAAAAAGGGGTATGAGGTCATTATTAGTGTATGTTCACTTTCTCAGCCTTTCAAAGACTTGTTGGAAAGATAAAGCATAATATGAATTTTCAACAAACGCAGTTTGAGGATTCCCAATCAAACCAAAACTGTATATGTAAAGTTAAATAACAGAGTTTTTCTCCGTCCTTTTTCCACCGGGAAAAAGATTGAGATGTTCATTCCGATATTAAATGTGACACCTGCGCAAATAAACACCTGCTACCTCACCAACATGTTGAGCTCAAAGTAATCCAAGTTTTCTCATTATCTCAGCAATAGAAGCAGATTAGACACAAAGGATCAAACAACTCAGGTCATTAACTACATTTACAATTCAATAAGCTCTGATTTACTTTTGTTTCAATCACCTGATGGGACGTGTTAACAGCGACGACCACGTCCTTGTTGCTGGCGTTTGTTGTTATTGCTAATGCAGTTGATATTGTTTGTTGGGTTGTTGTGCTTGGCTGAGAATGGTGCGCTGAAGAGGCCATCAATCTCCTCCTCGTCGCTTTAGTGTTGTCTCAAAGTCCCAGTACAGTCATTCATAACAAGCCTGACTTCTGAACAACAAGTCAAGCCTTTATTTATGATACGTTGTCCTACAAGGTTTCTCCCCCCCTAGATTTGTGATTGTTAGAAAGTTCCGGAGGAAAACACGAAAGAGTCATTTCTACCGTGATACCGTAGTCTTTGTGAGCAACACAAGTTAAAAGCAGATATACAGTAATTGCATAATGGATTTCCCTCTTCTCAGAAGAAACAGTTGAAGAAATGATTAGATATATTAAAAAAAAGCTGAATTATGGTTTGAGGGCAGGAATGGACTTGGGTTGGAGGCAAGAGTAGGGAATGGGAGACACTATACAGACTATCCACTTGTAGGTCGCACATTTTCAGTGTTAATGGTGTTTTATCTTCAATCCAAAATCACACAAAATCCAATTTTCTCACACTTGTTTTTTTCTTGAAAAGGCAATCAGTAAAGTGTTCTCGGTTTGATTAGATCGCAAGCTGCTGCCCTCTTACTGCATTTACATGCTTTCTTTCTTCGATTTTCTGGCTTTTTTTCTAGGACTATGTGGAAGTTATCAAGAATAATACTTGGCCCAGTTTTCAACACTCATGTCCAATTCTTCTGCTGATGCACTAACTGCCCAAGTCTAATAAAATTACCCAAATTACCATTGTTGGTTTGCTATTCAGTTTGGCTTCTGGTTTAAACTTGTTTACTTGTAAAACATCAACATCCATGTAACCAAGTGCCTTGCCAGTTCAAAGTCCACCAAGTAGGAAAAATATTTTAGTAATATGTTTTTGCAACAATATATTGGATGGGAAATGGCAATGTTCTATCTATCCCATAAATATGCATTGCATGACGCTGTCTGTCTACATCCATACTCTGTTGTACTGTTGTTCATCTTAACTTGCTAAAAAATCCTCTCCCAAGGTCACAAATCAGTTCTGGCAGATTTTGTTCTTTCATTTTTTGCTCATTGATTGTAATGATCACCTAATCACCTTTATGTCAGGCTCATCAATAGCATTAGTTAGCATACTAATGTAAATAACATGGTAGCACAAACTCATGTGACATCACGCATGAGTAAACAAATACAGGTATGTGCACTAGCACTTTCCACAAACAGTATGTAAACTCACCTTTTGGCATCTACACACAATAATACATGTTAGATAATACAGGGAAAATTACAAAGGCAAAGTAGACTACACCACCTATTGCATTGGGAAACAGCAAATAGATTAGATTTTCAGCCAATAATGGACCATAGGTTACAAAAACAATATTTGCGAACAAGCAAACTCATGAATGCTGAATGGAGAATATGCGGGAGTTCATTGTACTAACCATTAAATTGTAAAGACTTAGCACAGCTTATTTAGCGTTCCTTAAGGTACAGAGGTATACAGTCGGCCTACCCTATGTCCCACTTCAGTTGACACATCACTATGTCCGGTTCTTTGGTTTTAAATTGTACAACTTGTAGTTTTTCTGTAGAATAACTAAATGTGAAAAATATTTTATCATAAAAATCTTAATCCGTACTTCTGATTGTCATGGTCAGAAAGATCCACATATTGTTTTTTTATTGTGAGTGTTGCTTGTAGTGGCACAGAACTACATAATCTCATAATGAGAACGATCTTCAAGGTTTTCTCTTTCATTTCACTAAATACAATCACTAACATATACAAAACACTTGCCATGTACTGTAGTTGTAAACCGCTGCAAGGTACAAGTGCAATATAAAATGAAATAAATAAACTAAAATAATACTGAAGAAAATTCATGTTTTTCACATTGTGTTCTGCCCTGCTGCATATTCCCTTGTTCAGCTGCGACTGTCTAGTTTAAAAAAAAAAAAAAGTTTTTCAAACATTATGTAAATGTGTGTGTGCGTGTGTGTGTGTGTATATTAGTCAAACAATAGGCGTGTTTTGCGACACATCTCTATGTATCTCAAGGTTAATTCATTACTTGTGGTGGGATCAGAGCATGGAGGGCATTTATTGAAGAGAATCATAATGTCAAATTATGAACAATGCTTTTGAGACAGACAAAGACAGAGAAGCATGAACTGTTGAATTAGCACAGCTTCATTATTAGATAACTGTCTATGTGTCATGCAGCTCACCTTTATATATTCTTTCCCTTTCTTTGTGTTGTTGTATCCGCCCTACAGTTTTGAAATGATGAACCAAAGACAAATGTGAATTGAAAATGCAAAGTTCGTGGAGTGTCAAACAGACATTAAGAATATTAACATATCCTGAAATTCGTCATAAATGGGGGAGGGGAGGAATGGATAACAAAAATATAATCTGTAGATAGCCGATATCCCCGTGTCAGTCAGCAAATTGGCAAAAAGACTGTGTGGTGTTGCCAGCCGGATAATTCAGTGTATTTTTATTTTTGAAAGTGTGATTTTCCATTGACAAATTGGCAACAGAATCATGTTGTTCAAATTCATTAGGCATTGAGAATTCTATGGTGATTAATCAGCTGGGAGGAGGAATAAAGGAAACAAGTAGGCCTGACAAATAAGTAGAGCCAACTATTAAGGATGGCTTTGCTAAATTAATTGCAACTGATGGACTCTTGAGAAAACTGATCAATGCAGTAATCAGCATAATGAAGCCAGTATAGTCACCTTTCTATCAAGTAGAACAGTTCAGCTTGACAGGATGTGTTATGTAATTATAAATCCTGATCTAATTTGGGATATCCAATGTGGATGTAACTAGGGAGGCGATGGCTGTGTCAGACAAGTACAGTAAATATTCCATTCACTTGTTTTTTACTCATGATGATTCTCTGTCGACCAGTCAGACAGTCAGCCTATACTAACTGACTTTGGTTTAGAGGTGAGGTACACACTCTACTGATTGCTATATTGAAAAAAAAAAAAAAACGCTCACTGCATATTGTACCTCATAAAATGTTTTGCCTTTGTCAAGTTTAAGGACCATTAGAAAGATTTTTCACACTTTGAACCATAATTTGTTTCCCCATCTTCAAACTTGTCTTCCTTTGGATCTTTCCCCTTGTTACGCCATGCCTACACTGATACTAGTCACGCTTCTTGAGGAGAAACTAAATCCCGGAGTGCCACAATTTAGCTCAGTGTGACTAATGATGAATGTCCTGTCAGGTTGAATTTAAGTCCTCAACAGCAACACATACGATTTGCTTGGAGTTCCGCCCAGTATGAGTATTTCTGAGAGAGAGAGAGAGCGGGCGAGAGAGGTAAACATAAAAGGGAAACATGTAAAGAGAAGTAAAATATAACGGTATTTGTATTTTATATACACTATATATTTATTTAATTGAAATCTGTATTAAACATTTTAACCTGCTGATGTTTTCGTCTTACCCAGTACACAAAACTGTGAGTGTGTGTGTGTGTGTGTGTGTGTGTCTGCATGCATGTGTGTGTGTGCGTGCGTGCGTCTCATTAATGATTGAGTTTGGCAAGAGAGCCACTCAGATCAAAAATTTAGCTTAATCAACAACTTCTGAGCGCATCTCACTTAAAGTCCACACAAACACACACACACACACACACACACACATACACATTTAAACTCGCACTCACAGTCACACACATATGCAGAGGTCCATGTTGTGTACAAGCTCCTTTCATTTCGGTCCCACAAAAACTCCAACACCACGTTTGATGCCACAGTCGAACAAGAAGCGCTGATTCGGTTCTGTTCAAGTAAACGCATACACTTACACACACACAGGCACGCACACATGCACACTGCACGAACACACGCACACAAAAATGAATGCAAATCAAATGTCAAAAGTACTCTTCAAGTAAGTTTTCAGTGCAATTGCCTCTGTGTTTTCAGGTACGGCCTCTGATGGTCATCCAAGCAATGTGTTGAGGATCCACAAAGATAGTTTCTTGACCATGTTTAACCACTCTATGCTGCTTGTCTTCTCAGCAAAGTTGACAGCAAAGAAAAGTTGTAACCTAGCCATTGTTCCCTTTTCTTCCCAGAAATGTATCATAATCCATTAAACATCTTGGTGAATGGTTATCAATATCCCTTCAATTGTTAAAGTCAGCAGGGATAGGCTCTAAAAGGCATACACCCCAGCCCCATGACCAAGGACATGATGTATAGAAACTAGATGATTGAGCAAAAATAATGTTAGAATAATATTATAGGGTTTCCACAGATCATTAAAAAGCATTGAAAGTCATTAAATGGATTTTGCTAAAATCAAGTCCTTAAATGGATTTAAAAGCATTAAATATGATGTCCAGAGGCATTTAAAAGATTAAATACAATTGATGTAAAAAGATTTGGCCCACATTTTAAAAAATTGCTGATTTCTGCAGTTTGTGTTGACGTTTGATGAGTTTGAACGAGTCAACAAAAAACAAACATATATATTTATATATATATATTCACACAGTAGGACGTGGGCATTAAATATTAAATTTGTCTTGAGTTGCATTAAAAAGCATTAAATTAGATTTGCTGATACCTGCAGAAACCCTGTATTACAGGATTTGAAATATGTGCCATTATAATTACAGATCAAGTTGAATAATCCTTTTGTGTCTCCCACTAAGATTTTAAGAAGTAATTCAAGAAAAGTCATACAAGCATATTGGTGAATGGGTTCTTGCCCCACAAAGGGCTATAGAAGAAAAAAAAACTGTATTGTGTGCAATCTTCTCAACCTTGCAATGTAGCTGGAGAGGAATGATGCATTTTTGTTGTTTCAACTCTTGTGATCCAAATGTTCAATTAAAAGAGAGAGAGAGAAAATGGCAGCGGAGGCTTTTTTGACAGGAAGTGCATTTTTACTCTTCTCCAGAATGACGTTCGCTTATGTGTTGGCCTGATTGATCCCTTGGATGAAAATTAAAACATTTAATCCCCATTTGAGGAAACTGCCTGCCATTTTGAAGTTGTATACCGTGTTTTATGGCACTGTGTTATTTAATACAATAGTAACTGACCATGCTCATAAAGATGTCTGAGCGTAGCAGCTCATCTGTAAGGAGTTCTGAGTTCATGAGTACTGTTGCGAACAAAAATGTTAAAAAAAAAAAAAAGGCAACAAGCTGTAGGAGAGATGCCAGTATGCTTGCTAGCTACTGTAAAGGTGTCCTTAAGCAAAGCATCATACCCACTCCCTCCAGCTCAAGTGATGCAGCACTGTTTGCGAGCCTCTTTCACTCTGACATCTCTCCTATATATCGGAGTATGAGGTGAATTGCCCCTCAGAGGATTTTAATGAGTCAAAAATGACAGCTCTCTCATTTGTCAAGGGTGAAAGGAATGACCTTAAAACCCCTGACGTGAGTTCCAGCAGCACCACAATCAATCGGACTGTTCCAAGCATGAAGTGTGACATGTTTGCATTGATGTTTATGTGTGTGTTGAGTGAGACACAAATGGACTTTGAATTTGTCACAGTTATTGACTCACTATATCAGCAGTAAAAAAGCAGACCGGCAAGCTCATTATTTTGACAGCTACAAACTGCCACTCGAGTGCACTCCTATACACACACAAACACGCTAGACACACTGAAAATTAGAGTCAAAAACAACTTCTCACAATTACTCACAGTGACCTTGATGTAAGATCAACTTCCTTATGACAGCGCATATAAGTACACGCTGGCATGATTAGCACCAGAGTTCCCAACTTTAACTTTATTTTACTTTATTGAAGACAATTAGCATTCTCACACTATAGAGGTGTATACAGCTGTATACTTGTGACGGCTTTTGAGACAAAGAAATCGGATTTCATTTGTTGTGACAAACGGAAGTTACAGAGACAAATAGTGAGTGAAGTGAGGAAAACAATCGTGGTTCAGATGACAGTAGTTGATTTAATAAAAGGGACTGTCCATAAATGCCAAGGAGTAAATCAGATAAAGAAAAATTAAGATGGGCATTTCAGAAGATAAACAAACAGCATGATGAAAATGCGATAAGCATTAGCTACAAATGGTGCAGTATGCCAATGGAAAGGAGAGCAGATGAGCTGAGGTAGATGGAGACCTTGTCTCTGCAGTCATAAATGATTGCATCCTCAAATTAGATTATCATTATCACACTCATTAAAGTGTCATCATAATCCTAAATAATACATGTCAGTTGTCTCTTACAATGCCTCTTTTTAAAACTGTTTCCAGATTAATTTCTCATGTATAATACACTTTTTTTTTGCCCAAAAAAATAATCTTTAAAAGTCGATAGAGCGCATTATACATAAGCATAACAAAAATGAAAAAAATATTTCATACTGCATAAACATATACCGGTACCAAGGGTCTGTACAGAAAAAGGTGCACTTTCATTCCAATACCATGTATAATGTGTAATGTTACAAAAGTATGTATAACATGGTACATTTTTCCTGCTTACCCGGGAATAATGACATCACATGTCTGTCCAGATGGACTTCTGGGTCAAGGACAGACATGTTCCGTTGCTTAACGCCACTTCCTATCTACTTTTTTACTATATATCTGGTAAATTACCACTTAATTTCCCCCGCAACGTGGTCTCCAGTTGGATACCTTTAAGACGTTTCACTGGGAACTCACTCATTCTTGGATCGCTACGCAAGCTAGCTAGCTCCTGCTGCTAGCTCCTGAAGCTAGAGAAGAGATGGCTGCTAGTTGCTAGCATCTTCAGACTTGCAGTACAAAGACGTTCGGTGAAAAAACAACACTCTGTGGACTATTCATCAACTAGGAACCAACAACTTGATTTATCTAACGCACCCTACCAGGTAAAACTGTATTATTTTCAACAGTACTATTAAAATGTAATACTTACCGTATCATTGACACTTGGCTTGAGTCTATCACCATCTTTGTTCTTTGCGAATGAGTAGAAATGCATGGTGAGGAAGCGACATAAATGTCAGGGCATGCACACAGAGCATAATATTTACTTGTAAAACCTAACAAAATAGAATAAAACCGAAAATAAAACCCAATGGTGCATATTATACATATGTAGAAAGGTTTTCAAGATTTTTGGGGTCGATTTTGCATTTGCGTATTATAATTGAGAGTGTATTATACACAAGAAATTACAGTATATTTTATTTGTACAAACCTAACCAAATGATGAATGATAAGGAGCACACAGAAACTCTAAATTATTACAACAATGCATGTGGCAAATGTTTCCTGACAAACAGAACAAACACTTATTAGAGGAATGTTAGACTTCAAAGTAGTGGTAGCATTACCGGTGCAAGGAAACAGACATGAAATTATGAAGCAAATGAACAAATGACCATAGCCCCTATAAAACATGGTTGAATGACAAGCAGTTACCTTGAAAAAGTAACTATGTTATTTTACATATTAATTGAGCTTAAAAGTAACTTAGTTACTTTACTGATGACTTCATTTCAAAAGTAACTAAGTTAGATGACAAGCAACTTTGTAGCTACTTTTAGCAGCTGCCAAGTGGCTGCAATATCACTTATCCACAGTACCAAAAGAGCATTAACTTAACCATACCCATGACGTCATCAGCATGACAATTGTAAGCTTGTAAGTGATGAACCAATAACTTAAATATTTTTGTAGTTGAAGCCACATTTAAATGATCTATTTAGTGCGGACTTGACATGCCAAATACGGTAACTACTTAAACATGTAAACAAGCACACCATTCTCAAGTACACTTCTCTAAAAACCTTAAATGATAGATAGATAGATAGATAGATAGATAGATAGATAGATAGATAGATAGATAGATAGATAGATAGATAGATAGATAGATAGATAGATAGATAGATAGATAGATAGATAGATAGATAGATAGATAGATAGATAGATAGACTATAGCAACCCTCCATATTGTTCGAGTTCTGTGGTTTCCGATTGCGTGGGGGGGTGGAGGGGTGTTCCATGAAGGCAACTGTGTGTGTGGATGCGTGTAAGTAAATGTTAGAGAGAGTGGGCTTGGGGGAAACAGACAGGGCTGCACTTAATGTTGTTTTAAAAGCAGCAAACAGTACTCATTTTATTTGCATTATAGAGTTGTTGGTAGCTTTTCCTGATTCCGTCCCCCAACAACACACAAACGCGTGCACACACACAAGCGCGCGCACACACAGACACACACACACACACACACACACACACACACACACCCTTGCTCCCACCATCGTAATTTTGATGCAAAGAGAAGGAAAACGTTTTTGTTCCCGGTGACAGGTTTAAGAAAGCTGTTTAACTAGCAAAGCTTTGGGCGATTGATGGGATTTACTTAGGTGAACGTCAGCGGTGCAGCGCGTCAAACCACCTCACGAGCAGTCCGGATTCCAGACGAAGTTGACAGCTCTCACTTTTCATTTTAAATATTATTTCAGCTAAGTATTGTAAGTCCTTCAGTGAGTCAGTCCTTACCGCCATGATGATTTCTGACCACGCACTTCAGTATGAATAATTAACCCACAATGCATTGCGCGCATAACATGCCAGTAAAACTCTATTCTTAATGTGTAAATAAAGAAGTAACAACAATCAAATACACTTTTTACTAAGCAAAATAACAAAAGTAGTGTGGCGACAGTGAAGCCGTGCATTTCCTTGCACTTTTAGATTTACTGCAGCTTCACTGTGGATTGTATGATAAACAATGACCACCCATTCATTTTCCTGAATACGTTAGAAAGGAAGTGTTCTGTCTAATTGGTAAAATGCTATTGGACAGATGGGTTGCTGCTTCTTATGAGACAAGTTTATTCATAATAATTAATGTCCTTAAAGAATCACTTCTCTGTGTTAAATAATAAGTAAAAAAAATAAGTAAAACGGAAGTATGTCCCTCATTTTAAATAAATGTAAATACAGGGCTTATTATCGGACCTGTTAACATTTTCCACAACAAAAAAAGGTCTCCGTACTGTAAAAGTCTATTGTCAAGTGTACAAAACAGTACCTTTAAAGGCAAACTGTAATTGTGGCAATCCATTGAACCACTGAAGATACAGTACAATTGTTTCCAATACTACACACAAGTCTACCGGGAACCATACAAGAAACAAGCAAATGCTTTTTGTTGTTTCCTGCCTGTGGATTATTATGTAAAATAAGAAACGAATGAGCAATGCTGTCTAATCCAGCGAGCCATCCCCCACACCCACTTAGCTTTCTCAAACAGTGCGAAAATACTAACTTTGACAGCAGAAGCCCAGCCGGATTGTGTTTCCTCACTCCATTGCGTTGGCTAGATTGTAGATGAGGAGTTTGAGTCACTTCACATTTGTATGAAGTCCATAGGGAGCAGGATTGTAAAATGATCCCATTGGCAGTAGATTAGTGCCTGCTTGAGCAATGGGCCTAGCTTCTGCTCACTCTGCTGTTCTAAATCAATTATACTACCTGCTAAATCAGGCTCTTCCGCCACAACACACAGGTTTTCGAAGCCAACTTCTCACCCTCAGTCTTTCTCTCTCCCCATCCTCTTATGTACGATGTCTGTGTTTTTATTCATACCTTTTGTTCTTCCAGTTTTCTTTCCGACTGTTAAAAAAGGATCAAATTAGCAACAGGCAAAACGTGTAACTGTCATTCCGGTGCCATCCATTGGCAAACGACCAAGGTTGGTTGTCAATGGCAGTGAAAAGTTGTCTCCATAGCTCAAGAGCAGATGTAAGAGGATGATCATTCACCAAACTGTTTCCAACATGACATTTTTACATTTCTCTGTTTATATTAGTTCCCCCCCAGAGACGGCGGATGAGGCAAACTTTTCTTTCTGTTTGTGCAAAGAACTCTGGCATGATTGGTGTTCTGCAGGTACACTCAGTCATTTATAGTCAGTCTAGACTGTCTCTGTCCCTGTTTTTCGTCCACTTACACTGTGTTTTCTATTTCAACTCCTCTATGCTCAATAAAGAAAACAGACATTTGCTGTGCAATGGAATTAATTCAACCTAACAACCACAGCACAGTTTGAACTGAATTCCCCTTTGGGGATTGAAATGAAAAAAAAATAATATTTAAAATGTTTGAATTCAATGTTGCATAAGGACGTTTTTTTTCTCCCCAAAAACGTTTTAATATATGCATCTACATACAAGGCTACAGTATAGAGTAATAGTAATATTAATGCTAATAGTGCATTAGAAAGTTTAGCATTCCGATCCATTCTGTCGCCACTAGTGCGGATAATTGAGATTGTGTTGTGATGTGTGAACACAACAGTCGTCTATATTCAGTGCTGAGATAGTATTCATTTGCTTAACAAATGCAGATGAGCACGCTCAAACAAAAGGTATCCCAGTAAAGATATATATATGCTTTTGTTCTTGGAATTTAACCACACATCAACGTATTTTACACCATTTTTTCTTGTCTGTTGGCAGGTAGCATATAAGAACACAGCATGGGCTGAAGTCAGTATGTATTCTTTTATAGTCAACATTGTCGGCTGTGAAATTGATATTAAAAAAAACACATTTTTCAGTGCATTTGTATGCTTGTCATTAGCCATTACACTTTTAGCTACGTACATGTGAGTTTTCTACTTATTCTGCTTAGTCAAATTAGTTTGTGTGTTTAATTTGTATTTTATTACTTGTGCTGTGTATAATGTAATGAGCAGCCAGATGGTTTCATATGTAAGAAATTTCTGGTTACATGGTTATCACGAAGCATTTCCTCTTTGCCTTGACTGGTACGCTTCTATGGTGGCATCTCAAGACACAAAAACGCCATCGTCTTCTTCCCAGGTTTTACCTATTCGGGGGTCGCCATTTTTGAGTTAAGTCATGGCCGACCCTATTTTTCCGAGCATGGGACCGGCATTGAGTTGGGCTGGCTTTCCCCCATGCACCAGAGGCAAGGTAAGAAGATCAAGGAACAAAAAAGCCATAGTCAAAGTAAAACAGACTGAATCCAAATGTTCTTGAAGCTAAATCTCACAAGATGTGTTGAGGTCTCACATGACATCAGATACTTGACAAATAATATGATGATGGCTGAGAGTTGAGTTTAAACTTTGATTTCAAGTTGGATCTGACTTGTACGAGGTTCTACTGTACATTGAATGCAATAGCTGGGAGCTTGACCAATATAGCATAACATCTACCTAATATAATAAAATGGATGGAAAGACTCTGATTTTTTGGGGCTGAAATGAGAACGTCTCACGAGCACCATATGGTGATAGTGACTCAAATGGAATATGTGCTGTGATATGTAAACACAATTATGTGTAACTCATGTAGACAGTATGATCCAAAAATGATCTTGTTTGGTCAATAATTGCGCCATCCCAAGTGACTCACTTGGATCCCTTAATGGGTGGTCTGACCTCGAAAACACACACAACCACACACACACACACACACACACACACGCTTACGCACATACCCTTGACACAAACAAATGTGGAGCTTAACCTTACGCATCAAGAAGAGAGTAATCAATCGTTCAACTCAATAGCAACCCATTTGGATTCACATCACCCTGAGGGTCAGCAGTGACAATAACACTTGAGCACTGGTTTCCTGCGTTTGTGTGCGTTCTCACACAAACAAATACGTACACCTTATGGGTCTAAATAGTGAGTGGACTTACTTGAACACAGACTATTAAAAATACATGAGTGGGTGGATTCCACTTTAATTGCAACAATTGAATTACTTGGGAGACTGCAGGTGAGCAAATCAATCACAGCATGGGTCACATGCCACAGTTGATGTAATTGAGACTGTTTATTGTTGACTGAAAGGAGTGTAGATTAGTCTGCCCTTCATTTACTAATTTAAGTGAATAAAGCAAAATTATGTTTTTGTAGGCCGGCACAGTGTACGACTGGTTAGCGCCCGAAGATAGCTGGGATAGGCTCCAGCAACCCGCAACCCTAGTGAGGATAAGCGGTAAAGAAGATGGATGGATGTGTTTGTAGGGCCCAACGCATGTGGTGTTGGTTTTTGGGCACTTAAAAATTGAAATGGTGGCAGGTGTGTGTGAACTCCCACATATTTTTATTTTATTTGATGTTCTTGCTCTGATTTTTTTTAAAATCTTAAATTACTCACCAGTTACTCTCGAATAGTTTTTTTTACTGAGTACTTTCTTACTCTTACTCAAGTACATATTATGAGGACTACTTTTTACTTTTATTCGAGTAATATTATTCAAAATTAATACCACTCTTACTCGAGTACAATATTTGGCTACTCTACCCACCTCAGCCACCAAACAGTTTGAAATTGAGAGGTACTTCTTGGGTATGGAGTAATGCGAAGAGCTACCAGTTTCATGCGCACTTCTGAAATTACAAATGTACTACCTTTGATTACAAGTTATTACTAATAATTATTGACGTTCATCCATCCATCCATCCATTTTCTGAGCCGCTTCTCCTCACTAGGGTCGCGGGCGGGCTGGAGCCTATCCCAGCTGTCATCGGGCAGGAGGCGGGGTACACCCTGAACTGGTTGCCAGCCAATCGCAGGGCACATAGAAACAAACAACCATTCGCACTCACAGTCACAGTCACACCTACGGGCAATTTAGAGTCTCCAATTAATGCATGTTTTTGGGATGTGGGAGGAAACCGCAGTGCCCGGAGAAAACCCACGCAGGCACGGGGAGAACATGCAAACTCCACACAGGCGGGGCCGGGGATTGAACCCGGGTCCTCAAAACTGTGAGGCTGACGCTCTAACCAGTCGTCCACCGTGCCGCCCTTATTGACGTTCATCTATGAGTAAATGTTGATCATGCCCGCAGGCACCAGCTTGGTGACCCCTGGCGTAGCTTCTTCTGTCTGGGCCACACCTGTTGTCTTTTTCTTGGTAACATTAAGCCAACTATGAAACCATTCATACGTTTACAATCAAAGCAACAGGTACGGTGCACAGTGGGACCTAAGTACCGCTAGACTACATGTCAAAACTCCCTTCTTACAATAGCTATATCAAGCTGGAGGAAAATCTTGAAATTCAACAAAACTCTCAAAATGATGTTGTGTAGTTCTACAACACTGCAGAGCATTTTTGTATTTTCAGTTTCTCCCGTGTTTTTCCAAAACTCCCCACACCCATAGGCATTGATGAGCGCATCGGTTACCTGACAGGAAAATAGCACTCTGACAACAAACAGGCTTGGTTTCATCCGTTTCAGCCAGTAATCGTGTAAAAACATGGCGGGAGACTTAGAGCTTCAGGGTTTAAGCGGCGAGAAGTAGCCACTGATAAAGTGCAACACTTAAATGAGTCCAAAGAAAAATGAGCTCTTAACGTTTGTGCATCTCTCTATCTTTTGTTGTTCTCACTTGTTGCAGACTACATTTTCACCAAATCCCAGATGAATAAGTAATGTTTTATTGTTTTTTTTTGTTTGTTTGTTTTGTTTATGACTTGTAGGCATGAAATTACTTGCTGAGGTTCAAAATTGGGTTTTGTCTGTGAAGTGTACATTGATACTTGTTAGAGGTGTAACCAATATTAAAACCAGAGAGCTATGGGTGGAAAAACAAGCAATTGAGAAGCTAGGAAAAGATGGAAAATCAGTCAGTACCATAGCACAAACATTTGCCAGAGGCAATACAAGTATTGGAAATACCCCTCAGAAGAAATAAACCACTGGTATACTATGCAATGGTGGGTCAAGAGCTGGTCAAACATTAACTAAACTTAACGTTTAATTGCGAAGACAATAGAGAAACAGACAATAAAGAGACTGGTTTGGGACCATTAAAACAACTATACAAATATTACAGTGACTGAGCAAGATTGTATGACTTCACTTATGACTTTAAAATAATTGAATGGAGACTTAATTAATTTGTGCCTTAAATACTTGGGACTTGTTTGAGATGTGAAGGTTCAGACTTGGATTTACTTATGGCCAAGGAAAACAACAGCTGTTGATGAAACATTTTAAAAGCTGTCAAGAAAGACATCGGTGACATCAGCAGGAAACTCAGAAGGACAAGAGTGAAGGTCATATACTTGAAGACAAGTACAGTTGCTATACTCAAAGATGCAAATCACTCATTACCAAGAAGGGCAGGAAGGCCAAGCCGGAATTTCCCCAAAAGTACAGAGATGAGCCTAAAAATTTCAGTAACGTTAAGTTTTATGGACTGCTGAGACAAAGATTTGCCTTTACCATAGTGATGAAAAAGTTAAGTGATGCGGCAGAACGCGACTGCACTGCCACTCACTGTGCGGGGTTCTGCAAATAGTTTTCACGAGTGGCTAACCATCGGTCACCAGTTTTGCTGCGATTTGAAGTTTGACCTGCAGGTGAACGGCATCGCAGGTGGTGATGAGGTTTAACAACAAAAATTACGTTTCCAGTTATGAAGTGAGATCCAGCTGGCCGCCACGAAGTCATACTACGACAGTACATACAGTCTATATATTTTGTGTTCTACAATAATATTGAATTGTAGTTATAATTTCATCTGAACCTGTGGCTAAAAGCGAAGCGTGGGGAGTCTCTGTTGCCGATGAATGGGGTGATCATTGCCAAGAGCCTCTTAAATATCTGCACTCTCTACTTTTTTTTCCTCACCTGTTTCCTCTCTTTGTATTATTATAATATAGCAGCGGCGACCAGTGCAATTTGCTTCTTATTTGACAATTGCGCCATGATGTCTGGATGTCAATACATTTATACAGTAGTATATGTGGCGCCTCAAAACTTTGTTTCTCGATAAGAGGGTTTTCCTGTTGCAGTGAGTTGTTTATGTGTTGGAGGGTCAACCATCTGGTGTGAGTTGCCGACTGTAGTTCAGTCGCGTTGGCCCACGTGCTTCGGTGTGTGGTGAGCTGAAGCTCATCTGGGAAAACTCAGCGAGGTTACTTTTCACCTACTTAATCTACACACACCTAATGCTTTTAATCATGTAAAGCACATTGTGTTACCTTGTGTATGAAACGAGCTATATAAATAAATTTCCTTTGCTATGTGACTGTATTCTATCACCGCAAACAACACAACACATGCTACACTTGACAGATCATCTCATATTGTGTTTGAAATCAACCACGTCGATCCTTTCTACAGAAACATTTTGTCTGACAACTTCAAAAAGCCAAATTAATTGGGAGATCCTTCATTGTGCAAGCAAGATGAAGGCCTAAAGCACCCTGCCAAAACCACAAAGGAGTTCAAGAAGTGGAAGGTTTTGGACCAAGTCAATCCCCTAAAGCCCCCCAAAACAAACAACAGCTGAAAGAGGCTGCAGTGAAAGTGTGGAAAAGCATCACAAAAGGACAACGCAAAGGTTTGGTACAGAATATTTCACAGGCTTGATGCAGTTATTGATTTGTAACTCAGTATGAATGCATATTCACTTTATCCTATTGTAAGTCCAATATTTTTGCTCACCTAAAATATTGATATCTCGTGACATATAATGCTATCTTTATGCATCAGATCCAGATATTAATACCTGGAAATAAAGGCTGAGTTGTAGCTCTCTTGTGTTAAAGTCCTCTTTTGCTGTCAAGCCCAAATGTTTTCGGTCTACAGCAAATATAAAGCAATTTTCCCTCATTGCGCCAATACTTTTGGAGGGGAGTGAATGGAAACAAACAAAAAAAAAATATCTAAAAGTGCATTAAGAAAGGACCTCATAGACACGATGTCAAGTTTATCACCCACCTTTTCTTTATTCATTCTGTGCTTCTCGTCATCTTTTTTTTTGTTTGTTTACATCTCTGCCTATCCAGAATTCAATAACAGCCAAAGATTTCACAACAACAAAAATTCTCCAATAAAGCCATGAACTTTGTTCTGGGTATTTGTGCAGTTGTATCTGTGAGAGGGAATGGAAAACATACTGTAGTATAGGGTTTGGCTGAGGTGTATTGTTTTGCTTTCGAGAGCGGAGGTGTGGGTCGAGGACATCAGGCTTGAATGAACATGTAAATACAAAAGTGTGCGAGACCGGAGGAGAGAGAGGAAGAAAAGAGAAGGAAAGTCTTTGTACTTGCCTTGGATTTAGTCTCTTTCCTCACTTTCACACACACACACACACACACACACGCACACACGCGGGCCCAACTGCACCTGATTCCATTAATGCACTTGGACCTCGGTCATTGTCCGCTTTGCTGAGCGGCGCGCCAGCAGCCAGAATCGCTGGAGGAAGGCAGCCAGTGCACAGCGCGTCTCAGACAGATTGTTAATCAGGAACTTGCTCCGTGATGTTTTCCACACTGATACATCTCCCTCCCTCATGGAGTAATCACCCTAACACTGTTATGCTGATGACGCACAGGGTCAAAGAGAAGATCTTCTCAGGGGACGAGATGGACAGAACCATGCGCTTCAATGTAAATTAGGCAAATTGGAAATTGGTGCAGAGAAGAGTGTGCTGAATGAGAAATATAATGTTTTGATAATTAGGATGCGGCACGGTGAGAGACTGGTTAGAGCGTCTGCCTCACAGTTCTGAGGACCGGGGTTCAATCCCCGGCCCCGCCGGTGTGGAGTTTGCATGTTCTCCCCGTGCCTGCGTGGGTTTTCTCTGGGCACTCCGGTTTCCTCCCACATCCCAAAAACATGCATGGTAGGTTAACTGATGACTCTAACTTGCCCGTAGGGTGAATGTGAGTGCGAATGGTTGTTTGTTTGTATGTGCCCTGCGATTGGCTGGCAACCAGTTTAGGGTGGACGCCGCCTCCTGCCCGATGATAGCTGGGATAGGCTCCAGCACTCCCGCAACCCTTGCGAGGATAAGCGGTTCAGAAAATGGATGGATGCACGGCTTATTAAGTGATATTATGCCACTGCTGAATTACATTATGTTGCTTTACTTACCTCACCAAGGACACAGTTACTTTTCTTCCTTTCCACACAGAAAAGTACAAGCACACATGCTTATTCACAGTATCAAGTGGCAGGCAGCAGCAATTAACACTTCACTTTGCCTGTGTTGAAAGAAATACAGCAAATGTGTTAAATTTTTAAGTATTCAGTTTAAAGTTCATCCATGCTCTTCACACAGTGTTGTCGTTTGAGCACTAAATGATATTTCATATTTCCTCTGTTACAAGAATAGAATGGCTTTATTGTCTTTTTAAAGGCCACCGATGTATTAAAGTTAAATGTCATAATCTTGGTGAAAGTAACAGAATTGCAGAAGCAGACACCAATATTGTAATACAACTCATTGACAGAAACTATCCATCTATCCACCCTGTAAACTGGGTATTCTGCCTTTGCAAACAGTCCTAAACATGTCAGTTTGACTGGTTTCCTGGAAAATACACGACATGCAAAGCCATACTGTTCCTTCAATCCTATCTCCCGATTCATCATTACAGCACTCAGCACCAATGCAAATAGGCTGAAATGGCAAAAAAAAAAAAAAAAAAAAGGACAATTCTTATTCAGATCATCACAAAATTGCATTCTTTCTTGCTCATCACATATTGTATTCCACTACTCTATCAAGCATCATGGAAATTGTTCTTGCATAATCCCGCTAAAACCAAGCAACAAGCAAAAAAAATAAGTCTCGCCCCATGCGCATGCACAGTTCAGGCTGACTTATCATGGTTATATAGTAGATTTAAATTTTTAACTTGTCAGAACACTTCTCTGACATATCCTATGGAAATGTGCAGGATGTAATGTTCAGTACTGTCCTTCAACATGTCTCTGTGTTGAGTCTGGGATGATGGCCATCACTTGTCACCAGATATCGTATCATATTACAAGCATTGGACATCAATTACACTTCAAACTACAACACTCATCATGCGAGCAAAATCATGACAATGCATCTTTATTAGAGGCATTATAATTCAGAATATATCAGTAGAGCGGATAGAGCTTCCTCAGCACAATCCCTAGTAAATTGCTTAGCTGTAGTATTTGGACAGAAAAACTGCACTGCTGCATAATTCAGTTTCATAAATGGAAGCGTCTTACATTTCTATCATTTCCAGTTATTGAACGGTCAAAGAAGACTTCTGAGCTCCTCAACAAACTGGACGATGCAGCACCACTGTGTGTCTTTGACATTCAAACATCTGACAGAGTATAGCTTAATTAAATCCTGTGGACATTTGGGACCTCATACTTGCATATGCAAACTTCAAAAAGGATAAAACTGTAGTCAAACAGTGATAGTAAGCACTCAGGGAGAATTGAATCACATTTGTTTTCTAGCTGACTGCCTGGAGTATAATCTGTATAAAAGCACATGGGTGTTGGCTAATGGGTTCTCTGTCTGAGAACCCAAAGTAGAGATGACACACAGTGAAAGAGGCGGACTGGGTGAGTGATGCCGGCAAGAGGAAGACTGACAAACTCGCAGAAAGACTAAAAAGGGGAGTGGTACAAGATAGGGACTGATAATGGCTTACTTGGCGATCAGACAAGTGCCTGTGTCATCTCCACTCAATGTCAGAGGCCCCCTATGACCAGATGCACATGTCAACCGTCTAGACACATCCGCTCGCCTGATTCCCCCCATCCATTCCGATACTCAGCTCTCTGTCATCATGTCAAGCTTTGATATCAAGTCAATATCAGACTCTTCCAAGAGTGGTTTTCCAGTTGTGTGACTATAGAACTAAACTAACAAAAGATGACACATTTAATACTGTGTAAACTCTCAGGTCGAACAAAATCCATTCTGCGACACTCCAATTTATTCAGATTTTACAATAGGGCATAGAGAAAACTTGGGTTTAGGCCTAAACTATTGCCATTATAAAACCTTTGTTAACTGTACAGGACATTTTGAATGAATATTTAGCATTCTTAGCAGTCTTACAAGTGTAAAAACAGGTGGCATTTAGTGAAACAAAACATGACGAAAACCTTTAATGGCACCTTGAATCTCACTTTATAACATTCCTAATTGTCACAAAACAGTAACTAATAAATTAAACAATTTTATTAGTTAACATTGAAACAACCTAACACTCTACATTAACTATGATAACAACTAAAAAGATTATGGTGATGCTGGACTCTTAATGCTTTTGTTGTATACTCCTCTTCTCACAGTCTTTTTTGTCTTATTGCAGAAGTGGCAAACCGTGCTTACTGAACTGAGCTCTCATGGCACACACTGAGGTTTTGTATCATATGCTGACATATCGACGGCAATTCAAACGCCAACATTTTGTGTAACTTGAGAGGAACGTTCTTCCTTACATTTTGGATTGTGAAATGTAGCTGGTTCACTGAACGTCTGCCCTTGACCTTGAGTTAATTGAAAGGGAAAATGGACCCCAAACACTTTGCTGTGAAGTAGCAGAGCTGTTTGTTTTCTTTGTGTGAATCAGTGAAGAAAACAAAACATGCTGTTAAAGTCACATAAATACTAAGGATAAGCGGTACGGAAATGGATGGATGGTGTGTGTGTGTGAGTGTGTGAGTGTATGTACGTATATATATATATATTTGTCGTGAGTAGTGTATAAAAGTTTAAGGGAAACAATTTATATCAGTCCTTTGAAACCAAACACGGAGGCCAGAATGTTAATCATAACCACCAAGAAAAGTGACAGATGTGCCAATAATTAAAAGCCATGCTCTAAGCAGAGTGATTTATTGGGGGTAATTGTGACTGTTCGTTCTTGGAAAATATAAATTAATACATAATACATATTGCCATCCTCCACACGTGACCTGAGCAGGTTAGCTGTTTAACACAAACTATTCATTTGCCACAGACTGCATGCTAGAACAACACAAAAGTATTTATTGACTTTAAAAATGCAAACGCTGACTCAGTTAATACAGTTACATCAATGCACAAACAAATGTTTTGGTGGTCCAACTATTTAATTACAACCCCAATTCCAATGAAGTTGGGACGTTGTGTTAAACATAAATAAAACAGAATACAATGATTTGCAAATCATGTTCAATTGTTTAATTGAATACACTACAAAGACAAGATATTTAACGTTCAAACTGATAAACTTGATTGTTTTTAGCAAATAAACATTAACTTAGAATTTTATGGCTGCAACATGTTCCAAAAAAGCTGGGACAGGTGGCTAAAAAGACTGAGAAAGTTGAGGAATGCTCATCAAACACCTGTTTGGAACATCCCACAGGTGAACAGGCTAATTGGGAACAGGTGGGTGCCATGATTGGGTAGAAAAGGAGCTTCCCTGAATTGCTCAGTCATTCACAAGCAAAGATGGGGCGAGGTTCACCTCTTTGTGAACAAGTGTGTGAGAAAATAGTCGAACAGTTTAAGGACAATGTTCCTCAACGTACAATTGCAAGGAATTTAGGGATTTCATCATCTACGGTCCATGCTAACATCAAAAGGTTCAGAGAATCTGGAGAAATCACTGCATGTAAGCGGCAAGGCCGAAAACCAACATGTGTTTAAACATTGATGTACAGAGGCAATGATGAAATAATAAAATGGCACAACATACTTTTGGAAAGACTAAGAGAGAACCAATTAAAATGAGTTTGACACGACTGTCCTGAAGTCCGTTGCGATCTGTCTTGCAGAACTGTTCTGTTGACTCCAGTCTACAAATACTGTAGTTTGAACTGACTTGTAAATGGAGGCAAACCAACAGGATACTCATGAGATGATTATGAGGACAACTGCTGTTCTACTTTATTTATCTCTGTAAAACCTCTGGCACTCATTCGAAGGCAGTGCATTTTCAGGGTCACACTCTGTCACACTTCATGGAGCATGTTCACACATAGGCAAGCACAAGGAGGCATTTTCCAACCCTCCTTATACTTTGTCAGGACGATGGAAGCATGTTAACGCTAGCATGTCCTTGCTGAATGAATTCAACAACACTGCACACCGAGTTCAAATATGACAGCCCATTCATTTTCATTAAAAACTGCCCAAATCCCACAAGCTTGTGTGTGTGTGGTGTGAACACATGGCCCACAGTGTTGAGAGACTTCCTTTTGAAAGGCCGCTTGGACAAACCCGCACACATTAAATGCCAAAGAGAGAAAAGAATGGGTTTCTCATCATAACACCTCAGGGTGATTTTCGACAATTTATAGCTGATTTTATGCATTAACTTGGCACAACTATAGTTGGGTTTTGGGGGCCTTGCTGCTCTGTGCAAACTCAAGTGAGACAAAATGAGTTCTATGTTAAGTCAGAATGATTGTGGGCTCACTTTTGCAGTAATGGTTCCCAATCTTCAAAATGCTGTGAATAAACAAAAACAAAACTTCACATACACACGTTTTCCTTCTTGAGTTCAAGTAGTTAGCAGGAAAGGTAGTGTCTATGGATACATATCAATTACTCCCAGTGTTATTAGGTTCATGCTTGATTGATAGAGTCATCAGATAGTCATCAACACTGTGCTGTACCCCCTTTTGCCCTAAATCGTCTGCATAGATTCACATTCGGATCATCAATTATGCCGATCTCATGTTCGACCACATCCCAAAGGTGTCCTATATTGTATGGGAATGAAGACTGTGGAAGTAATTTAAATAAAATGAACTCATTATCATGTTCAAGAAACCAGATTAAGATGATAAACGTTGTGCTGCTGTTAAGGAGAATAAAATGGTACTCTGCAGTTGTAAAAGGATGGACATGGTCAGCAATTACGCTCAGGATCATGGTGTTGAAACTGTGTCCAATTCAACTATGAAATATGAATCAGTGTTTAGAGACTAGATCTGTCACATCCTTACTCTAAAACCTGTTTCAATTGGTGATATGAGGTAGTGAGGATCCAATTATGTTTTTTACATCAAATTTTGACCCTATCTTCAGAATACAGTAAATCAAGACTCATCCGTACCAGACGACGTTTGTCCGATCTTGGGTTCAGGTCATTGGTAGTTCCAATATCCCGTACAGACATTATGGCCTTCAGTTTGCCATGTTGTACATTCAGAGGTAATCAGGTAGACTGCGTGCCCATGGTGGAAATTAACAAACTACATTTACATTTGTTACAGTAATTAGTAGTTCCATCGATCTGTCCCGAAGTCTTTTTTTTTTTCGTTGAAATTATTAGTCTAATCCAGGATTTTATTTATTCATCATACTGTATATTCTCATCATTCGTGGGGAAGACATTTTATGCTTCCAGCTTTGTGAGAACAGTTAGCGGAAGGCCATTTCCTGAGACTGTGAATAATCAAGGTATCTAAAGGTCTATAGTTTTGAGGTGACATTTTCCATATAGTAATAGTAATATCACAATTGTGAACCGGCAAAGTGCGTCCATGCGCTTTCTCTGATTCTGACTTCTCTTACTCCTGTGTAAGAAAAAACATTTCCCCATTAACCATTTAAGAATAAAGGATTGTGACCTTAAGAACAGAGAAAGCAAGAAACATCCCTCAATACGTTGTCATTGCCTGTTGTAGTGTCGCCACAAGTGTGGTACAACAGGGACCTCTACAGGTCTTTTGTGATAGCAATACTGTTTTGTACTGTACTGCCAACTCACACTGTCCCCAAACATTCGAAGACTTCTAATTCTGTCACTGTCTCTTGGAGTCTGTCAGACTGCTTCTTGCTCACAGTTTTTGTGGCTTATTTGTATTTGCAGAAAGCTCTAGGAAGCGCTCCCTGACACAAAAGTGTAGCTGCCATGAAAACAATCACCCAATCCAGACACACAGGCACTTACAAGTAAATGGATGTACAGTTGTCATCTGTATGAATGCACGAAAGGACGGGGTCAGGCTCCAATTGCCCCATTAAATATCAAAGGTTTAATCGTGCGGAGAGAGGAAATCAATCAAGGGCTTTCTGTGTGTAGACAGTTTAAAGAGTTCACTTGCTGCTTCCAAGATTAATCAATCACCTATTAACGTGGAATAGTGCAGTCAAACTTGGATGCCAAAACTCGATTGTTTGAAACTCTTCAACACTGCTCCAGGCCGAGTAATGATCGATAAAAGTAATGTTGATATTATGCCACTTGTGGGAAAAACACAATAGGAGGAGAAGATGTGGTATTTTATCTCCTCAGTGGTAGATTTGGAGGAATTATAAATATCCCTGCAGGGAACAAAAATAAATTTCTTCTGTCCAAAATTATGTTGTTGATTATTTTTGTTTTATTCTGAAAGGAATCATTTGTCTCTTCTTGCCTTTGATTTGTATTCATTATTATCAATATTATTCATACGCCGAACCTGAAACTGGTCCCCATGAACTTGTGGTGGAGCATGCTCAGTAAAGGTTCCTCTGTTTTAAGGTGTGACAGATAAATACAATGAGACACTACTCTTTAGCTCTATTTCTGATGGTACTATTAAAATGAAATTGCAAAAATATTTTTTTCTCCCAACACTGTGAAAGTACTTACATGGATAAACAAAACACATAGTGATTATATTAAAATAGAAGCTATTCTCCCAGTCTCTTAAAGTAAACAATTGTTGCGTCTAATTGTTTGGCCAGCTGTGTCTGTTTACCATCCACACAAAGGAAATTATCTAAAAAAAAAAAAAAGAGCACATAATTACTTAATGTTCATTCCTTCAAAACTAGACTCAAGTGTTCATGCTAATGTTGTTGTGCATTTATTTTTTTGTTTTGTTATTTTTCTTTGTTGGTGTTTGTAAGTTAGTTTGTTTGCTTTCTGCCTTGCATTTTAAAAATGTTTGATTTGTTGATGGAGGTCTGTTGAGGTATTTCATCGTCATTATTTAGAGCCAAGTTATTACATAATTTAGAAAAACAATAATTTCATGCGACACCAGACATTTGGCTAACATTACATTTACATTACAATCACATTTAAGTTTGGTAAAAGCATCTTTCAGCATTCATACACAATATTTGAAGGAAATCACAATTTCCTCACACAATGTAATGCTCATGTTTGTGGGTAAAAATATAATTTTGTGAACTGTATGTGGTATTACCTTGAATGTTTCTTCATCTTCTTTGGTTATCTTTGTCTCACAATAATGTAACTTAATTAACTTTTTTTAATAGTGCTGCATGGCTTAAACTACGCAGTCTATACATGAATGAATCATGATCAATCAATCAATTTGAATAAAGAATTAATCAGTGCATTCTGCCTTTTTCCTGTGTTTCCTGTTCATAATTTGCCTACCTATGAGAGATTTTTTTTTTAAAGCACAGAAACGTGAAACACACAGAACTAATCAGCAAGAGTACAATACTGAATACCATTCAAAGTTCAACAAGTTCCGCAAGTTGAAGAAGTACACGTAGAAATGTATTTAGTCCCACACAATAATACATGGTGGCACGGTGGCGGACTGATTAGCACACTGAGGACTGAGGGTTCAAATCCGGCCTTTCCTGTGTGAAGTTTGCATGTTCTCCCCATGCCTGCGTAGGTTTTCTCCGGGTACTCCGGTTTCCTCCCACATCCCAAAAACATGCGTGGTAGGTTAATTAATTAAAGACTCTAAATTGCCCAGAGGTGTGAATGTGAGTGTTTGTTTCTATGTGCCCTGCGATTGGCTGGCGACCAGTTCAGGGTGTAGGTCTTCTCTCGCTGGAAGATGGGACAGGCTCCAGAATGGCCGCGACCCTAGTGTGGAATAGCGGTATGGAAAATGGAGGGCTGGATGGACAATAATACATAATCCATCCATCCAGTTTCTAGACTTTATCCCAGCTGACTTGGGTGAGAGGCAGGGTATGCCCTACTGGTCACCAGTCAATTGCAGGGCACACACAGGCAAACAACCATTAAAAACAAAACACACACACATTCTCACCCATCACCAAAGAGTCTTCAGTTAACATACAGTAACAAGCATCAAAAAGGACATGAAACTCCACACAGGAAGGCCTGAGCCGAGATTCAGAACAAGAACCTAAAAACCAGACTCTCTTGACTGTAACCACTATATAACACTATCCTGCATACTATACTAATATACAGTATATGATGATACAAACTCCACATTGAGATGTGCCAACAGATTCAAACCCGGATATCCTGACTGTGGGGCTGTCACAGTCTGCCATGACAGACAGGCAATCTGTCAGTCAATCACGTTCTGCTAGCCACAGTGATACACCCCTTATTTAAGGCCTTGTTGATGATGCAATCCGTGTTTGAGTGTTTAACGGAGATACAAGCAGGACGCTACAACATGACCCAGTGAAAGTTCTGTTCTTTTGACGTTTGCCTGTTCCTGTCCCCGTGGCTGTTGGGGGTTTTGCTAGGACTGTAAATTCCTCATTCTGCTCTCTGTGAATCGTGGATGAAGACAACTGTGAAATCTGAGCATTTCCTGACCTGCCATCCGTGGATTACAAAGTCTTGCATCATTTTGGCCGATCTTCAAAGCCTGAACCTCTTGACTGTAAAGTGTGAAGTTGACTGCCCTTAATTGAACTGTATGCTGGCCTTGATTTGACCTGTCAGTTGAACTCAAACTGATTATTAAAATCCTTTCCAACTTTCCTGGTGTGTTGCTTTTATGTCCTAAATTACACGCCCCATGTCAGAGGCAGATGTGCTAAATGCTATTCAATCATGCTGCTCCATAATATAATACAACAGATACGGTTGTTACACCCATCAATTTCTATACCTCTTGTGCTCATTGGGGTCACGGGTAGCTGGAGCCTATCCCAAATGACTGGACGAGAGGCAGGGTACACTCTGACCAGGTTACCAGTCAATCACAAAGCACATAAAATCATTCAAACCATACCTATTTACAATTTAGAGTTTTGAATTCACCTAAGAAGCATGTTCTGGGGTGTGACTGTGAGGCAGCACTGCTACCCATGATCACACTGTGCTGGCCAGCAGTGCATCTTTATTTACTCAACTGGCAGCAGCAACAGAGGTACAGTAATTTTGACAATGGAGGGTACTGTAACTTAATGACATCTCTGTTTATGACTAAAGAATTAGAACTTTCGGGTTTGATTTCAGTTGTACATTGTTGTTGCTGCGCTCTTTAATAAAGCTCCAGTACACGTTCAATAAATTGGATAATTGGTTATATTCATATTAGGAAACAGGCCTGACTTAGACTGCGGTCAAGCTTTCTCTTAAAAGTCCAAATTGTAACTTTTTCTATATGGAGGGACAAGAACCCTACTTTAATGAGGAAACAGCCTTACCAATGTAGGCTGCTGACTCTGAGACTTGAGCAACTGCTAACACTTGTCATCAATTGTCATAGCACTTATTGTGAATGACATCACATTTGCTCATTAATATAAGCGCCAGAGACGGTTCGACTTGCCGTATGTTCGGACAAACAGTACATACTGGAGCTAAATTTCAATATGATTCAATGGAGAAACACAGTGCAGAACAGCTTAAATGTTGGTTGACATGTAGAAGCCGAGAGCGGAGAAAAGCAATATTAGTAGAAAGGTAGGTTTGTTTCTCTTTTAGCTAGCATTCGCTTAGTAAAGGGTGCCACAAGCGGTGTAGCCAATGTCGTGTTGTAAAAATGTTTGCGAATTTAAACACATTGAAGTCACTAATTTCATTAGTAGGTATCAGAGATGGGTAGAGTCACCCAAATATTTACTCAAATAGGAGTAAAAAACCTATGTGAAGAAAATGCTACTTTAACTGTTGTTTCAGTAGTGACATAACTCATGAGACAAAACATGAAAAAATGTAAAACAACTAATATTGCCAAAGAAAATGCCACAAAAATATATAAAAAGAAATAATTCTGAAGAATAACGTATACACAACAAACTACATCTAAGTTATGTCATCATGAGGCTTTTGCCACTTCAAGATTTACTCGAAGTGGAATGAGTAACTATCTTTATACTCACGTTAGAATACAGATCATTCCTTATAATATTCTTCAAGTATAAGTAAAAAGTACTGTATGATAAAACTACTCTAAGACGTACAGTTACTTAAAAAAAAGTTACCCAAGTGCATGTACAATCTGCCTCTGGTGGATATGAATTCTACGCTTGGCCTGTTAGTTTCTATCCGTGATATATGGACTCAGCAGTGCCCAAATTGTTTATTGTCGTTGAGAATTACAGCTAACACTAAGAAAAATATATACTCCCGGTATTTAATTACAGGGCGATTTTTTTCAATTATTAGAGGGCCTATTTAATTCCATCCATTTTGTTTGTACAGATGCCATCATGGAGTTAATCAAAAGCTACCAATTGATCCAGTTATAGACGGTGGTGCATGGTATGACATCAAAGATGCATCAAAGCGGGGGTCAAGTCAAGCAAATGAGGATCCTCAACCAAAAGATGGAGATAAGTATTGGAAGTAACTCTACTTCATAGAGTAGTTTTATCATACTTTTTTTTTTCTTCTTCTTGAGTAATATTATAATGAAGTAGCTGTACTCTTACCGAGTAAAACAAAACAAAACAAAAAAAAAATATATATATATATATATATATATATATATATATATATATATATATATATATATAGGTATTTGCGCCACTGTGAGTAAATCTTTGTGTGGAAAAAGCTTCATCCATCCATCCATTTTTTTTATGTGGCATAAAATTGATTAACTTTATTCTGGAAATTTTTTTAAATTATTTTTCTATGGCATTTTCTTTGGAAATAGGATTTTCACATTGTTTCATGTTTTGTTTCTCCTAATTTATGTCACTATGACTTTTACGTATTGATGCCTGTGTAAGGAATGATTGTAGAAACTGCTGAGGCTGTGGCAGTGCAACATGTTGATTTCTATGTATGGAAATTATATTGGCATATGCAGAACTGCACCCACAAAGCTGTGCAGTATTTTGTGTTTTATTTTCTTCTACATTTATTAAGCTTCATGCTTGTCGCTGTAAGATTTTTATGTTGGTGAAGTAGACATGAACAGATCTTTCAAGTGTTTGTGAGGGAGAAAACATTACAATGTCTTGCAACAGTGGTGATGTCTTTGCAGGAAACAAAAAAGACCACTTTGATTGGACTCGTCTCTGCTAACTCTGATTTCATTATTCCTAAAACTGGCAACGTCTTAATATGGTAGTAGTTTGATGAAACTCTCTAAATAATCCACAATACTCAAGCGCTACATTATTTGTGATTATAGTTTGCATTTGCTTTGGACTCACTGGTGGTATAGTTGTTTACTTGCCTGACTTTGATACATGCAGCATTGGTTCAATTCCCAATTAGTGACAATCTGAATGTTAGTGTGATTGGCTGTCTGTCTCCATCCGCCCTGTGACTGATTGGCTACCAATCTAGGCTGAAGTCAGCCTTTCGTCCCAAGTCAGCTGGGATAGGCTGCATCGTCCCGCGAGCAGGATAAGCGGTACAGAAAATAGCTGGCTGGATAGATTTGCATTGGGTTGTATTATATATGTTAACAAAATATGTAAAAAGTGCCTTAAAAGTAATTCAATAATACTGTTGACATACTGCACATATTTCCAGTCGACATACAGTACCATTCAAACGAAGGCAAAAAAAGACCATACAGCTGTATGGAGAAGGGAAGAAAGTTGATAACATAAATTCAGTTATTCCACTTCACACTCTCTGAGGGGGTGTTTAGATGACAGTGTTGTCAACTGAAAATGGCTAAAATCCATCTTTTGGCTTGAGATTTATACCACCGTTTTAAAGCCTAAAAATACAAGCATTTGAAACTTGATCAAAAAGTGAAGGTTTTGACAGTACCGGTAATATTGTTGTTTCTGTGAAGATGCTGAAATTGGTCAGAGGTCATATGTATGCGTGTTGGCATGCACAAGCACTGTGTCCCCCCGTTGTTCATCATTATATCTCGGACTTTTTTTAAAGATCATTTTTATGAGTTTTGGGAGAATACTGATGGTAATGCCAGGATAAACAGGTATTAGCTGTCATCAGAACCAAAATAACTGTCGGACCGCATTGGCTGTTGATGCAATTGGGTTTGAATATGCATGCCTTGCAAAGTATAATTTTAATGCACTCCTGCTACAACCAGTATACTTGCATTATTTACAAACCATGTTTATATGTGCCCTCCGATTGGCTGGCGACCAGGTCAGGGTGTACCCCGCCTATCCCCAGAAGATGGCTGGGATAGGCTCGCCCGCGACCCTAGTGAGGATAAGTGGTACAGAAAATGAAAATGAAAATTAAATTCAGACCATTGAGTGTACCAGTATATCAGCCGCACACACTCTTAAAAAAATAATAATAGTAATAATCTGAACTTTTTGCACACTTGGTGTGCAAGATGCCCATATTCCAAATTATACAAGAGAAGACAAAAAATAAGGTTGTCAATTTATTTAATGTCATCCTGCTCACTGGATCCACTAAAGACTTTGTTTTCAGTGGCTGAGTTGAAGAGAAGCAGAACAGCTTCCTCACTGGCTTCAGGTTCACCTTCACTTGATGAACGTGGATGCGAGGTGAAGGTTGCTGCTGCTTCGTCATTTACTCAATCTTCACAAAGTTGTGAACAGTTACCACTGTTAGTTAAAGCACATCAAAAATACCTGAACAGTATATACAATTTTGATGAATTAAAGAAAGCTAACCATAGACAAGAATGTGACATTCATTGGACCGGGAAAATCCACAAATAGGCCGCATCATAATTGTTTGATCTGCTGGGATTAAAACTGGAGAAATATGTCAGGGTTTATAATCCGAATTTTATGGTACATCAAATGTTAAATCTATAGACACACCGAATGATTTTGTGTAAAAACACTCTTTTGGATTCATAGGGAAGGAAGTGAATGTGAGTGTTTCTTTACAAAATAATATCGCTAACTAATGGCCTGGCATACATATTGCAGCTTTTTCAGTAAATTGGAGCTCTTTGTGAACAGAGATGGTTTTGAATATTTACAAAACCAACAAATCCCTTTGTAATAGGATGTTGTGTAAACATGCCTTAAACATCTAGGAGATGATGCATATTCCACTTTATGATGTATTTGTCTAAACTGAATGTGGTTGTGAATCCAAAAAGTACGATAGGACAATAACTGCTTCTTGTCAGACTGACACAATAAAAAATTATTATATCGTGCTACACGATGCATCTTAGTTGTCTGCAGTCACGTGGTTACGACAAATAAATGATTGCATTTGAAGAGTGACACTTGTTAGAATCACAACTAACCCAACTCAGGGAAATTGATTGCAGAAACAACACATCTGCTAAGCAAAGAAACCAAGCAAAGCTTTTGCTTCTCCAAGTCAAGTTCATGTGACCTATTTAAAATAGTGTTTTCCTGGTCTTAACTATCAGTAATAACCGTATTGAGTGTCTGGTCTGGTGTTAAATCTATTTTTTTTTTATATATATATATTTCCACTTATTATGCAGCCCTGCCTCTGTGTTTTGAGTCAATTTAATTTAGTGTGATCAGGCAGGTCCTCAATCATTTACCACTAATGAATGGTCTCAGGCATCATTATGGATTATCAGGTATGTTAATCAATATGTAATACAGCACAGCCCACGACCCAGTTAGGAAGTGTTATATTGATACTGCCGTTATCTTTCAGCTGAGAAGCCGCTTGGTAATATTGTCTGTGAAGGGGTTTCCTGAGTTACCACGTTTACTATGGAAAAGCTGACATTTTTTAAGTTATTGTTGAGAATGTTGGCTAATTGCAATGTTTTGTATGTATTTATTATTTACAATAATTTAAACATTCTGACTTCTTTCAGATACAATTTGTGAATTTGAGGACTTTACTGCTAAATAGATGATGACCACTTCTGAGTTATTTAGTTCACCTCCATGTTTGTTGTTCAGATGTGTAATGTGGTCTAGCAGTGATTTCAGTGTTTTCTGATTGCTTCCAGGCTGTTTTAAAATGTAGCTCTGATGTGCCACTTGTCCCCACTCCAGGTAGCGTTGATTATCTTATTCTGAGCATAAAAGACAGTTCTTCTCAGCAGGAAGAGGTTGTTGTGCATTTGTCTTGATTGGGCTCCTTCTACTTGAGTTTGCGGTTAGTCTTTTTGCCTCTATTATTTCAATGCCGTTACATATTTTTTTTAACTTAATTGTATAATGATTGATTGTTCACTGCTGACCCCTGATCACCACTTCTTTCTTGCATCTTTTTCATTATGCTCCAGGCAGAAAGTTCATCTAACACATTGACTAATTTCACTGACCAACTTTATATACTTGGAATTAGTAAAGATTTGAGCTCTGTACAATTTTATTTTGTCATTGTGTCAACATGTATTTTATTATTTCTAATAATAAATAATTCTTTTTTAATAGAAGTGTATTAAAACCAAATACAAACTACAATTAAATAAAACAACTCACCCTTTGATGACATGGCAGACGTGTTTAATGTAGTGGAATAGGAGTGTAGCTCAAAAATAGATTGTTTGTTGTGTACTCACCCTTAACTCCGATGACGAATGATAGTCATGATGACTGCAGTGGGAGAAGACTGTCTGGGAGGTGAGCTTCACACAAAGACTAAAAGTATATGACTTTGAGTTGTCTATTCAATTGTTTTTTTTATTGATGTCTGCTTACTCTTATTTTAGCCACATTGTAATGAGCAGCCAGGAAAGAGACGCTTGTACTACTTCATCACTACTACATGCAAGAAACACATTTGCATAAACCTATGAGGAAAAAAATATACAAAGGCTGTTTGTTGTTATTTCAAAAAAATCTTAGAATTCATGTTTAACCTCGGATACACAAGTCCCCCCCCCCCCCCCCCAAAGAAGCAAAAGGAAAATACACAACAAACAGAAGATAGATACACATCACCACTAAATGCAATTTTTGTATTGTACAGCGTGCACACTGTCAAGAGAAAACATCTACATTGCTGCCTTTCACTGACATCCTTATGACTCATTAATCCTGATCGCATTCTGTCCAATTCATTTTGACAGTATAGTCTGTTTCGTTTTTGCACACACAAATACACACACACATTTATTTTATTGATGTTGTTTGATCAGACAGAATGTTTGATAAGGCTGATAGTAAATTCAAGCCAAGAAAGGAAACAACAACATAAATATATCAATACCAGAAGCTGCTAATAGCTGTTGGTTGATAAAGGAGAAGGAGTTATATTGTAATGATAGTGTAGATGAAGAGTTGCAAATAGCGACTTCCAGTTGTTGCTCGAGATAAGAGTAGCAGGCTTTTTTTTCTGGCTCACCGTCTCTATTACAACTACTGTACTATTCACTAACCTGGAGGGGGAGGAGCAGACGGAGCAATGTGCGTCTTATTGGGGTATCTGAAGGAGCAGAGAACACTGTTCTTTTCTCGTCTTCTGGTGGATGTCTTGGGAAAAGACGTGCTATCCTCTCCCCCAGAGCTCGACAGGGCTCACCAAGAGCTTAGACCGGTGGTGGGGAAACCTAGAGCTGTAATTATCTGCTTCCACAAGTTTCAAACATAGGACTGAGTGACCTAAGAAACGTGGCCAGCTGAAGTACAAAGATACGCCGGTGTACATACTGTATACAAGGATTTCTGCTTTGAAGTGGTGACCCAGCGCGTTGAATACAAGGAGGTCATGCGTCAGCAGTACACTCTTAAGCTCATGCCATCTCTGCTGTACCCCGCGGGACTGTTCATCAAGGCGGACGGAATCATACAGCATCTCACATCGGTAAAGGCAGCCCAGCAGTTTTTGGCTGCGTACCAGCCCAGACTGATTCAAGTTAAAGGTTTGCTGTCCACGCAGGTGATCATATTTTTGTTTTCCCTCTTCTTTGCCTGTTTTGACTCACATGGATACTCAACGAGATAAGGCTCATTCTTCTTCCCGCCTAAAACTCAACAACAAAAACTTCGTACTAAAGACAGATAATAGATTGCCCCAAAAAGGTTTGCGTAGTCTCTTGGTGACCCACAGCTTGGATGGGGAGGAAGGATGATTGATGACTGTTCAACAAAGACTGCTCCCCCTCTTATCAGCCCTAACAAAACGCCCAGTGAGCAGATTGAGATTGGTGAGATAACCGGCTCACAAAACAAGCAGTCACTTCTCATTGATGGAACACGGACAGGCCCCAGTGGTGACCGAAAACACGGCATATACACACACACACACACATTATATATATATATATATATATATATATATATATATATATATATATATATATATATATATATATATATATATATATTTATATATATATATATATATATATATATATATATATATATATATATATTAGGCTTTACACGATCAGGATTTTTGGGGCCGATCACCGATCAGCGAGTTTAAAAAAAACGATAACCGATCACAAGATGGAGCAATGTGTCTATTTAAATTACCTGTTCATTTACTGTATGTTCTACTGTGTTCTAAATTGCTCAAAATCTTTGGTATGTATCTTTGGTCATCTATTTATGCCAGTAAGGCATAGTGACAGACAGAACAAATGAATGGTCTTCTATTAAATGACAGGAAGTAAATACAGTAATTAATGTCTCCGCTTTTTGTGACATTTTTGTTTGTTGGTGTGCCGTGAGATTTTTCAGTTGTAAAATATGTGCCTTGGCTCCGTTAAGGTTGGACATCACTGCTCTAGTCACATCATGTATTCTAATCAGTCAGGTCAAACCAACATTACATGATAGAAATAAAGGGTGCTAACTTACTGTAATTAAATTACTTTATTGTAATTAAACCACTTCACCCACACTGAAACTTTAGAGCATGATTCGACAAAACGCTGACATGTTCGCTTACAACCGTTCGTGCTAGCACTAGCTTCCTAGGCTACATAACGTTTTGTTGCCTGCTTGCGAGCCGTATCGTATTAAAAGTAAGTGAATATAGCTTAAGCAATCCTTAAAAGAACGGCCTCTCCCGAGCACCGGTGACCACCAACACACGTTTTGCCCCATTTTGTGCTTATAATACAGTCACTGCGATCCACTCTTGTTGTCATCGCCGTGGTAACGATTGTATCCGGTCGCATTTGAGTTGACAAGAAAAAGCCCAATAATTATTATAGGGGGTGATTTTCATTTAGTGCAAGATGCTAATTTGGACAGATTCTCTACTAAAACATACACCTTTACTAATTAGCTTCAGTGGTGAAGGAGCTGGGCCTCTCTGACCCAATGGAGGTCCAAATTCCCTGATAAGAAATCCATCCATCCATCTATTTTCTTTACCGCTTATCCTCACTAGGGTTGTGGGCTGCTGGAGCCTATCCCAGCTATCTTCGGGCGGGAGGCGGGCTACACCCTGAACCGGTCACATAGAAACAAACAACCATTCGCACTCACATTCACACCTACGGGCAATTTAGAGTCTTCAATTAACCTACCACGCATGTTTTTGGGATGTGGGAGGAAACCGGAGTGCCCGGAGAAAACCCAACCAGGCACGGGGAGAACATTCAAACTCCACACAGGCATGGCCGGGATTTGAACCCCGGTCCTCAGAACTGTGAGGCAGATGTGCTAACCAGTCGAACACCGTGCCGCTGATAAGAAAGCTTTTTTTCCTTTTTCTCTCACATTCATCGCTCTTACTCGCAAATAGACTTTTTTTTCTTTTAAACAATCGACTGATTTTAAACATACACTCAAATGAATACCACAGGACTGTACATTCGGACCATGCACCTACTTCCTTAGACTAAATATACTTTATATGCCCAGCTCTACCACCCCTGAAGTAGTAGTGTTACTGGATACAGATAAAGCCTTCGACAGGGTGGAGTGGGACTTTCTTTTTAAGGTTAAGATTCGGTCTGGGTTCAGGTTTTATCGCGTGTCATGTTACTATATTCGTCCCCAGTAGCATCTATACAAGCAAATGGTATGGTCTCATCCTCTTTTCGGCTACCCCTTATCTCTATTGCTGTTTGCCATGGCTATTGAGCCATTGGCTATCTGACTTATGTCTGAAGAGAAATTTGTGTGTATCTTGCGCAAAGGAACAACTCACAAATTGTCACTGTATGCCAATGACCTGCTCCTTTATGTGTCAAATCCTGTCACATCTCTTCCAGGAATCTTAAACATTTTAAAAACAATTTGGCCAACTGTTTGGAGACAAACTTAATTTCTGGAAGAGCGTGCTATTCACAGTCAATGACTTAGTAGGGGAGCTGCCACACAATATTGCTCCTATTAAACGGCTGTATAAAGGCTTAAAATATTTAGGTCTTCAGATCGCTAGGTCTCTAACAGACATGTTTAACAGCAATTTTGTCCCACAACTTAATGAAGTCGAGGATAGCTTTAAGAAATGGTCTGTTTGCGCCCCTGTCCTTAGCTGGCAGGGTCAATTTTATTAAAATGTCAGTCCTCCCAAAGTTCCTTTGCCAAGCCGATCCCATAATGGTGATGTAAACCACTGCTGAACACTCATTGGTCATTGACGCATCAGTCTAACCTTTTTACAGTGACATTTCAAAAAATTAAACATATGCTAATTTCCGCTTTACCCTCTATGTGTGTTTGCATGTTGGTTCTTGATGCTGAAGCATTATACTCACGCTCATCTTTTGTCTTTTTTTGTTGCTCCTCGCAGTCTCATTAATGAAATTTCCCCTAAATACACGGGGATGAGTTTCCCTCAACGACTACTATTTTCAGGTGCAAATCCTCTCAGAACGAAGACCAAACGTGCAGTGGAAAAGCGGCATTAGTGGTGTAATCTCAGCTCGCTTAAGGCTTCATTCATTCTGCAACAGAAATACACACAAATACATTCAGATACTACATAATGCTTCCATACTGAAAAAAAGGTTTGCCTTGTGTGGTATGCCAGAGGTAATCTGTTATAAGAAATGCCATTATTTAGAGCTAGTTTACTATAATTATGATCTAAACAGCAGACTCCGTGATCGACAAAATGGAAAACATTCTCACTTTCTCACATTCTCTCTTTTTGATAGATGCCAGGAATATGACTGAAGCTGGTGAAGTGCTAAAGCAGAGGTGTCAAAAGCAAGGCCCTGGGGCCACATTTGGTCCACCACATCATTTTATGTGGCCTGCGAAAGCAAATAATTTGTCAACTTCCATGATTCTTGCTCAAATCTGCAGTTTTTTTTTTTTTGTTTTGTTACCAAGCCCCTACAGCCTCTTACCGTAACTTCAACAATTGTTAAACAAACCCTTATCCTTGACTTCTGATTTCTAAATTAATTATCCATCAATTTGTTTAGTATATGTAGTAGTATGTTGAGGCGATTAAACATTTATATGGTTTCACAGTTATAACGGCCCTCTGAGGGAAACCATACCAACAATGTGGCCCGTGGAGAAAATGAGTTTGACACCCCCGTGTTAATGGATTTGAGGCCGATGTTGAACTATGCGTGTGGAATGCTGCCACATTAGAAAGAAAGGAAAAGGTGCTTCAATACTTTTGAGATGCGGATGCATAGATGGCTAGAGAAGATCTCACGGAAGGAGAAGAAACATGCTGGTCACAGAACGCAGACAAATAAAAAATCTTGCCTAATTAAAACAATCCAGTAACTTTAATTTATCGGCCAGAAGGTCTTCTGGAAAGAAAAAAGCAATAGCAAATGTGGAAGGGGCAGAAGAAGAAAGAGCTGGAAAAAGAACAACAGAGAATTGTCAAAAGATGATGAACCACTGCTTTCAGGGGGTGGGGGGATACACAAACAGGGCTCTTTACGTGTCCACCACAGTAGTGACTCTGAAGTAATTCCAAATGGTATTCCATCAAATCAGATATATACAGTATTATACTGCTGTACATTCAAAACTTGCTGCTTGATTCAAAAGGTATTTGTAAATATACACCTGTGCACAAATCTGAAAAGGTGAGCCATAGTTAAGGAGTACGAGAGGCAAGACTACTTCATTACACACCAAAAAAGCATTTTTCTCTCTGACTGACAGATGCAAATTTATTTATTTTAGTGGTGGTAGAGTACATAGTAGTCATTCATTGCATACAAATGGTATTGCTGTTAAAAGCTCCTGTGGTCTTCTCGGAAATGAAAACGATGGAAAATGGATAAAGAATGTGCCATGATGAAAACTCGTGAGAGGCTTTTTACGTGAAATTTGGAAGTATAATGGATGTTAATGGTAGCCAGCTGTTCTTTTTACTCTCATGATATTTCACAGTGTGGGAGAATTTTAATCATTAGACTACAGCCTTGTGTGTGATTGAATATAGTTATTGCTTAATAAATAATATATTATACTTATTATATCTATCTTATTCTTATGATATCTATCGATTGGTCAGTCGCTCAACCAACCGACCGACCTACAGTGTACCTATATATCAATCTAGTCAGCAGTATTTTATCTACCCTGGCTCTCGCCAACAGCCAGTCCAACTCAAAACTGGTCCCAAGCCCGGATACAAAGGGAGCATTGGAGTCAGGAAGGGCGTCCATCCTTACTGAAAGAACCTGTGCCAAAACTTCATCCAGAAAATCGGGAACCACAAATTTGGAAAAATGATGGGAAGAACAGAATTCAATTTTTAAGCGTTACAAGAACCTAAAACGTTGCTGGTAGTGAAGTTGTACGTACTGACTTTCTTGCAACCACCGTGGGATCAATTTGATTTGATTGTGAATGGTTTGCCCGGCATCTCACCTCAGTCACCTGGGATGGATAAGATAAGCAGTCGAAAACAGAGAAACGTTGGATTTCACAAGAATGTTTCAACTCTTTATACCAACAGCATAAAAGACAATGAACAGACACTGACTGCATGAGTCAAAGTTCTATAGTCTTTTTATTGTGACTGAGTGTAAATATAAAATACTTTTATGTACACACTTTAACCTCAGCTGAATAGCGCATCGCAAGGTGTAAATATCACCTTAACTCCGCCTTAGCTGTCACCAAAGGGCCACAATATACACACTACTTGCTAACACACTCACAAACACACGCTTCATTGTGTTTCGTCTCCTTGACTAATCACCAAACAAAGCTTTGAATGTTGGCTTCTGAAATCCTTACCCTTTGAATTTTGTTGAGGAAAAAAAATCCCTGGAGAAGAATAAGGGATGAAGGACAAAAGACATGAAGAGATGAGCGCTGGCCAATCCTGCTGAGACCTCTTTGATTGATGGAGGTTTTTGGAGAGAAAAAAGGAAAACCGAAAAGGAGTTCCGTTGATTCGCAAATCTCCACTGACATGCTGTAGGCATTTCATATGTATATTATATATGCATGTGGGCCTATATAGAAGATCCTTGTTTTGTTTTTAGCACCATAACTGCACTGCACACAGAGTGCATTTCTTTGTGTAATATGAATCTTCCTAAAAGACAGCAAATGTTTTGTTCTTCCATTCATTTCATTCAATTATTTTAGTCAGTTCTCCTGATCTGGAATCCTGCTATCCTCGCTTTGTAATCTGGTATGTATCCTTTAAATAGCAGCACGATTCCCTTCATGTTTTACAATACAGCAAATTAGGCTTAGTGGAATCCAACCACTAATAAGATTAAGCCATCCTTTTCATAGTTCAAGTGTAAAAAAAAAAAAAAAAAAAAGTGAAGATTGTACAGTTCTTAAAAGCTGACAAAGCTGTGTATTTTGGGTATTACCCTTGCTTCACAAAAGAGAAATATTTGAATCCCTCTACTTTTGTTGTAGATTTTTAAAGAATGCTCAAGAGTTGTCTGCATACTTGATTACGTCATCTATCCCTCAACCTAATATAATGCAGAAGATGCTGTTAAAATAGAGTTGGAAAATTTGAAAATATCAAGAATGTTTTGACAATTCTTGTAAAGAGTATAAACCAATAAAATAATGCAGTTTTTTTTTTCGCTTATTTCAAACATGTATGAAAGAACACACAGTTCAAATATAAGTACGCTACAACAAATGTGATTTTACATGAGTGTAAGGAGCATTTTTGTTGTTATAAATCTTGTGAATGTGCGAGCTGAATTATGTAGTGCATGTGCAAGTGTACTGCACTTGTATATTTTCCGCTTATGAGCAATAAAAATGTTTTTCAGTATGGTGCAGATTCATATTGTGTGAAAGTCAATACGAGTGAAACTATTGACTTCAAATTGCCACTGGGGAAAAATAAACTAAGTTTAAGAAAATTTTCTTCATCCTCCTTGCCTCAACGCTCTCCGGATTGTCGTATGATATTCGCTGAAAATTGGAATGCATTGTGAAAATATTCAATGTGTGTCAAATATAAAATGGGAGATGTGTTGTGCATTGGGTTCAGTAGGTGGAAACTGGCCAAGGCATTCCAGTACTGTAACCCACTGGATGACAACCAGTCTTCTCACTGTGCTTGTATCTGCTTTGTGTGGTTCATTGTCCTCATTATTGGTTACTTTCTGACAAACAATATTGAAACCCTATTGAGGGGAGAGAATGAAAACATTAAGCACTACGTACTGTCATCTGAAATAATTGGGAGTCATTTGTAGGGACTATATTATTAGGTCATTAATAATATAAATACATGTTTACGCAAATGCAAATGAAGAGGAATAATTGTTTTGTGTTATAACTGAGAAGGTTCACCAAGAATACTGTGTGTCTCTATAGAAAAATAGTAGATCATAAATTTAACACCACCATAGCTACTCTTGCCTACTTAAAAAGCTCGTTTTCATTGGTCTGAATGCTGAAATGCAAGTCTAATGGTTGTGCAAAAAATACAAAATGTTGATATTTTTTGACATACACGCTCAAGAATTGTGGCGTTGTAATTGTAGAGTCGCACCGCCATCCTATGGCTCCATAAAGAACTACAATAAACTGAAGCGTGGCTATTTTTAAATTTGTTGTAATTTTTTTTATTAATTAATTTATTTTTATTTGCACCTACTGTCTTCAGTAAAGTGTTTTTTTTTTTTTTTTTAAAGGCAACTAGCCATCCTTCCATTTTCTGTACACATTGACAAACATTCATTCACAGTCACATCTACGAACAGTTTAGCGTCTTCAATTAATATAAGAAACATGCACCAGGTTGTGCCCAGACAAAAACAACACAAGTAATAGGGAGAACATACTTTGCAAACTCCACACAAGGCCGATCTCGGATTCAAACCTCCAACCTCCAAACTGTGAGGCGAAGTAACCACAAGGTTACTCTGTCATAAGGCAACTTATCTTCATTTATTGTTTATATTTTTATTTAAAAAATATATGTTTTAAATAGTTTATAAGTCTTTGCTGAATGGAGACGAACTCCAAATTGTACCATAGTCTAGGACTAGGTCCTAGCACCGAGGACGTTCGGGTGCCGTGAGAGATTATCCAAATTAACTTCATTGGTTTAAAACGTAATATTTATTATTTACAAACAATGTATCTTTGCTCATCTATCTATTCCAGAGATGTATAGTGAGACGCAGAACAATTAAATGGTCTTTCACTAAGAAGGAGGTACATAATTAACCTGTGTATCCTCTTCTTTTTTTTTCTTTTTCTTTGGTGGTGTGCCATCAGAGTTTAACAATTTATAAATAGGGTTAATAAAGGTTGGGGAACACAGTAACCTATACTATATTTGTCATAAATTACTGCTGGCCACTAAACAGCCATCATTGTAACTATATACATTTTCTTTGTATTTATACTGTACACATGAAATGATTGAGTACAAAATGAATTTGACAAACAAAATCCGATTTTTCTTCTTCTTGCACCCAAAAGAAAATTCACTACTACTAAAGGGAACCACACACAGGCCCACAAAGTAATATGTCTTTTTTATTATAAGTAGTATGTAGTGACTATATAGCATTTTGCGCATTGTCCCTCTCTTGTTCCTCCAGTATGTGTGGCTTCATACTTTATTGGCATGGCCTCATTACTGCAGTCTGCTGTGACCCCCTTTTACTGGATGGTTAAAAACATGCATGTAGGCAGAAATTCCAGGGTGACTCAACAGGTTTCATTCATATTATTTGTTTAGATTTTGATATGATTGATTTGTGTATGGGCCTACTGGTGAGCACATCTGCATCACGGTTCTGATGACCCGGGTTCAAATCCGGCCTCGCCGGTGTGCACCTGTCTCATGATGTGTTACTTTTTATGAACTATGAGAAGCACTTTGTGAGTCCTTTATGTGCAAAGTACTATATAAAAGGAATTGACTTGCTCACTTATGTTTGTGTATATTAACTGTGTAATAACTGTGAGAGTTATGTATGCCTCTGTACATTTCTTAATATTACTGCATCTTTGTCTTTATCCTGGGAGAGCTGAAGGAGTGAATGGGTTAATTATTTGTTTGCTATGCACGGCTACTTCATTTATGACAAAAACAAGCGCCAGCAGCATTATGCCCTTACCATGTTTCCATCCATTCAGGCACTATCAATATGAACTAGATTTATTTTATTTTTTTTAACTTTAATAATCATCACACATACATCCCATCTTCCAGTATTTCCCACATATAGCCTATATTACATACCGATCTATTGTTTTTCTGCTTCATATTATTATATTTTCTATTTTTAAATATATGTATAAAGCTATGCGGCTTGTTATATCTTTTTTTTATTATTATTATTTATTTCCTATGTACGTGCGCCGCCCTCCCGCCTCTGCTGCAAACAATCAGGCAACCATGAGACCAAGCGACCGTCATAAAGGCTACAGACACTGCCAGCCATGTCCTGCCTCTAAACATATGCTGTATTTTTAAGCCTTTGTATTCACCCGAAATTATATTTTTGCTCCTTTTTGTAGCCGTCCTCCTTTGTCTTAAAGGTGTGCAAACGTTGCTTCCCGACGCAGCGGCCATGTGCGTGAGCGCGCTGGCGCAGAGGAGGTCTGATATTCGGCTGCTGCTGCTCTTGCTCACGGTGATGCTCTCGTTCTCCGGTAAGAAGCGCACCGCCCTGCATCGACAAGGAGGGCTTCACCCAAAAGCACATTACAGCGCATCTTGGCCCAAGATTTTTATTTTTATTATTATTTTTTTTTTTTCTGTGAAGTTTGCATGTAATTGCAAGAAAAAATGACGTCGCTCCGTCAATAGATCCGTAACATCCTTTTCAAAACAGTTTCACGGCTGCCTTCGCCATTTTGTTCCTTATTTTTAAGGCTTAATATCCCCCCCCCCCCCCCCCCCCCCCCCAGTCGTTATCATTTAAGATGTGCCACATAAACCTAAGAATGGCGTCCACAGGTTTCTGTGAGGCCTGAGTTATATATATTTATACCTACCAAGCCACCTCATCACTCCATGCCTTATAGTCTAAAAGATGAGCCTAATTACCATCAATGCCACATAATCGCTTTCCCTGATCATACGGTGACATCATATGAATTAATACAGCCATAATATAAATTGCCATCATTTTAACAAGACATTTTTAAAAGTTGATGTATTGGTATATTGAAATCTTGAGAATATGTATCTAAAAACCCCTATTCAAATACATCTTACATGGTATGGTGTATGATCATATGATGTGCAAATGAACCAAATCCCGCATTACATTTTTCTGTTTGTCATCTCCCAACTGCTCCATTTCCCTCCAAACCACAAAACATGATCGTATTTGAAAACACCAAAGTGAGAAGGGGGGTAAATTAGTCACTACTACTATACAGGATTATGGAGCCATACTGATATTTTTATTTATTTATTTTTTCAAAAAGTGGAGT
This sequence comes from Phyllopteryx taeniolatus, assembly GCF_024500385.1. Classification (NCBI taxonomy): domain Eukaryota; kingdom Metazoa; phylum Chordata; class Actinopteri; order Syngnathiformes; family Syngnathidae; genus Phyllopteryx; species Phyllopteryx taeniolatus. The sequence goes on along the minus strand of NC_084509.1, from coordinate 3,156,344 downwards.
GCCACACCCTTTTCTGTTGTGATTCTGTGGGAAATCTTGTTGTGAAATATATCAACAGCTTTGTTTCCTCAGCTAAGCAAATATTTCAGTCCCCCCCCCCACCCCCTCCCCCACCCCCTCTTTGTGGCAGCTCAACACAAATGTTTTTTTTCCTATCCATTTGTATGTGCTGCTTTTTTTAAAAAATGTAGAACTTCAGTTACCGATTAGTGTCACTAGAGGGCAGCAACAGACCGTTCATTTACATTTAGACAGTCCATCCATCCATCCATTTTCTGAGCCGCTTCTCCTCACAAGGGTCGCGGGCGTGCTGGAGCCTATCCCAGCTGTCATCGGGCAGGAGGCGGGGTACACCCTGAACTGGTTGCCAGCCAATCGCAGGGCACATACAAACAAACAACCATTCGCACTCACAGTCATACCTATGGGCAATTTTAGAGTCTCCAATTAATGCATGTTTTGGGGATGTGGGAGGAAACCGGAGTGCCCAGAGAAAACCCATGCAGGTACGGGGAGAACATGCAAACTCCACACAGGCGGGGCCGGGGATTGAACCCAGGTCCTCAGAACTGTGAGGCTGACGCTCTAACCAGTCTATATTTCTACCAAATATATGTGGTAGAAATGTCTAATCTGACTTTTCTGTTTCTGAGATAAATGGCACAAACATACTCATTTCATGCTGAAATGGATAGTACGCTAGCACGTTAGCCATTAAAATATCAATGTCGATCGATTCATTAAATTCACGAGATTATCATAATCTGAAGTCGTTCAACCCCTAGTGCGACTGCCTGTCATGTACCACAGGACATCCAGAAATACAAAGAAAAAGAGGAGTACTAGTAGAAGAAGAGGAAGTTACTAGTTACTCTTCTACATATGTCCAGCAGTAGCGAAAGCTTCAGGTCGCTTCCTAATTGGTTAGCGTTCCGCTTCACGTCACAATCACAGATTCCGAATCTCAGCCAAACTCTGTGTTGACCACACATGTAAGGATTTTGGGAGTGGAAACACTGAACCGGTTTGTTGTTTGCGACTTTCGACTGTTTTTCGAGCAGATCCGGGAGGAAGAATCTCACCTAGCATATCCCACGCCACAGAATTATCACTCAGGTTAATCTTTCTGTGACATCCGACAAGAGGGCCGTTGCTGATTTGGATGGCAAGGGAGAGAAAATGCTCAATTATCAGCACGTGTAGTCCATCGAAGAAGACCTTTTAGCCTATCTGTGAACTTGCAAATTCCTTCGTTATCTCTGACCGATACTAAAAACTCAAAGAAAGAGACACATACCTGTAGTAGTGTATACACACACACACTCTTCATAATGTGATTTTAGCATGGTGTTCATCCACCTTGCAAAAGCAAAGGGTTAAGGACCTAGTCGTAACTCTGCTTCAGCTGTTCATGATCCCTGTCGCAGCCAACCATATTTTTGAAATGCCAGAAATTCACCCAGTCTTACAACCAGGTGCCTCATTCTCCCTTCACACTCAAGACAGATGACGCCACTTTAAATGTCCCTGATTCAAAAGTGTGTCTGCCAACTCAAAATTTGGCTTCAAATTGACGTAATTCGCACAGTTTAAGACCATGAGAGTTTGCATAACATCAGTGGTGGGGAGTAACTTGATTGCTTAATTTAATTTTATTGATGTCATTGTAATCCATTACATTCGTCGGAGAAAATGCATAATTTAATCACAATTGCTTACGGAAATTTCCATGCTTACAACTTTAGTTACATTTGAAAAATAGCCACAAAAGCTTTTCTTTTTTATTTTTATTTCATCACTTCCTCCTTCTAAAGCCGACGCTTGTGATTGGCTCTCTCTGGTCATGTGCCATTCAGCTGTATTCTTAAACATGACATATTTTTCCAAATATGACTTTGAAGCGCCTGCGATTGGCTGGCGACCAGTTCAGGGTGTACCCCACCTCTCGCCCGGAGATAGCTGGGATAGGCCCTGGTGAGGATAAGCGGAACGAAAGATGAATGAATGAATGACCTTGAAGCGCCCCCTTGTTGTGCAACCAATTAGTTTGTCTGAGAAGGTTATGCTCATAGGTACACTTTTGAACATATAAAAGAACGTCGAATTATGAACAGTGATACGAAGAATTCAAATTTTTGTACGTACACCTTCACTTTTCCTGACCTTGCATGAGTTACACACACTGAGGAAGAAAAAAAAAAAGACGCAAACACATGTCGTGATATTTGGGATGGAGAGAAAATGTGAGATTGACATTCTGTGTATCAGGAGTTTCAATGAAGTGAGAAGGGGGGGCAAGTGAGATGGACAAGATGGGAGGGGCAAAGGGTCTGAGTTATGCATGAGGCTGCTTCACTGCAGCATTCCACTTCTTTGCGAGTGCCCGTCTTTCTCACACAGGACTACTGAGTCGTTAAAGGCCAATGTACAGTGGATATAAAAAGTCTATAGACTCCCCTGTTCAAATGACAGTTTTTTTATGATATTAAAAAATAAATAAATAAATTGGGACCAAGAGCAATCATTTCAGAACCTTTTCCACCATGAATGTGACTTATAAACTACACAACTCAATTGGAAAGAAATGACCTCTTCAAGAGAATAAAAGGGAAATAAAAGTGAACAACTGAGCTAATGTGGCTGCACAAGTGTGCACACCTTCTTATAAGATGAGGCTTTGTCCAGAATTAACCAGAATTATTGCATTCAAACGCCTGTGAGTCAGCAGTCACCTGCTACCATTTAAGGTGCCTCTGATTAAGCCCCAATAAACCACGGTTGTTCTAGTAGGCTTTTTGTGACCTTTTTGTACTCACATCTTGCAGAAGGGGTGTCAAAACTCATTTTTGTCAGGGTTATTAGTCATCATAGTTATTATGACTTCCCTCGAAGGGCCGCTACGACTGTGAACCCAAATAAACAAAAGATTACCACCTATAATTACATACAGTATACACAACACATTGATGAATAACCAGTTTTGAAATCGGAAGCCTACAAAAACATGTTTTTTCCACTATTACATGTTTTGAAAGGATTGGTAACAAAAAAATGCCTGCAAATATCGCAATGTTATTACACCAGAACACAATTAGCAATTTTGATTTGCTTTCACGGGCCACATTAAATGAGGGATCTGGCCCCCGGGCCACCAGTTTGACACGTGTCTTACAGCATAAGCCATAGTCCCCTGAGAGCTTTCACAGCATCAGAGGGATCTCAAAGTTAAAAGGGAAAAGTCAAAAGGTACAAAAGTATTTCCAAGGCCTTAAATATACCATGTAACACAATGAAGACAGTCATAATGACAAGTGGAGAAAATATTTCTAAATATTACAGTGACATTACCAAGCATTGGACATTCCTCCAAAACTGATGAAAAGACAAGAAGAAAACTGGTTAAGGAGGTTGCCAAAAGGCCGACAGCAACACTGAAGGAGCTGCAGGAATTTCTGGCAAGTAATGGCTGCGTAGTACAGGTGACAACAATGTTCTGTCGTCTTCATATATCTGGACTATGTTGTAGGGTTGCAGGATATAAGCCTTACCATACAAAGGGGGGGGGGGGGGGGGGGGGGAATCACTGGAAATCTGAATACGTACATGGGAAAATGTGTCATAGTCTGATGCAACCAAGGTTGAACTGTTTGGCCATAATTCCATACGGTATGTTTGGCAACAACACTGCTCAACACCAAAAGAACACCAAACAGTGAAGCATGGCGGTGGCAGCATCATGCTTTTATTGTTGTTCTTTTTCATTTGGAATGGGGCCTTAGTCAAGTTGAAGGGAATTATGAACAGTTCCAAATACGAGTCAGTGTTAACACAAAACCTTCAGGCATTTGCTTGAAAGCGCAAACAAATACATTTAAAAAAAATATCTATATTTTGAAACGAGTCAAGGCGGCACGGTGGGCGACTGGTTAGAGCGTCAGCCTCACAGTTCTGAGGACCCGGGTTCAATCCCCGGCCCCGCCTGTGTGGAGTTTGCATGTTCTCCCCGTGCCTGCGTGGGTTTTCTCCGGGCACTCCGGTTTCCTCCCACATCCCAAAAACATGCATAAATTGGAGAGACTAAATTGCCCGTAGGTGTGACTGTGAGTGCAAATGGTTGTTTGTTTGTATGTGCCCTGCGATTGGCTGGCAACCAGTTCAGGGTGTACCCCGCCTCCTGCCCGTTGACAGCTGGGATAGGCTCCAGCACGCCCGCGACCCTAGTGAGGAGAAGCGGCTCAGAAAATGGATGGATGAAATGAGTCATCTAGGTCACAAAATCCCGGTATTTGAACAGGGATTTTAATTTTTTATTTTTATATATATATATTCACATTATATTTAAATGTGTAAATATATATATATATATGTGGATATTATAGTATCAAGAATAATGTGAAAAAAGTGTGTGTGGACTGCAGTGCGTGCCTGACGATGTTGAGTCTGGCTGTGTAAGCAGATACTGCCGGTCCAGCACGTGAGTATGACATTGACTTAGTATGAGGGGCCGTTAGGGACATTATTCAGGATTAGCTCTCACACTTACTATTCAAATGCTTTCACACACACACAAACTACTCAAATGCTCTCATTAACACTACCCAAATGCTCTCATTAACACTACTCAAATGCTCTCATATGCACGAGACTTGCGCTCATTAACACTACTCAAATGCTCTCTTTAACACTACTCAAACGCTCTAATTGACACTATCAAATGCTCTCATTGACACTACTCAAATGCTCTCATACACACGAGTCTTGCTCTCATTAACACTACTCAAATGCTCTCATACACACGAGTCTTGCTCTCATTAACACTACTCAAACGCTCTAATTGACACTATCAAATGCTCTCATTGACACTACTAAAATGCTCTCATACGCATGAGTCTTGCTCTCATTGGCACTACTCAAATGCTCCCATGCACACGAGTCTTGCTCTCATTAACACTACTCAAATGCTCTAATTGACACTATCAAATGCTCTCATTGACACTACACAATATATGTATGGACTATACAGTATAATGCTATCTAACGCTACTGCTTAAGTTAGGCTTACTATTGTACTTTATGGCTGTTGGTCAATGCCATATTTTATTTTGAAACCACTTACTTTTCAACTCATATAAATACACGCTCACATACACGCCTCAAATGTATGCACACATACAGGTCAAATACACTCGCATGAACATGTCAAATCTATTCACATACCATGAATGGATTTGAATTCATAAAATATACTCAAATCCTTTCACATTTCCATCTCAAATGTTCACATAGATGCTTGTAGAAAAAAAAAATCTTGGGAGATTGATTTTAAGATAGACAGACAGATTGACAAATAGTTATAGACTTATAACTATAGATAAACATATTGATTGACATGAACTCGTCAATGCCAGTGATGTGTGCGAGAATATGATTGACGTGCTCGCGTGAACGCATTTGAGTAGTGTTAATGAGAGCAAGACTCGTGTGTATGAGAGCATTTGAGTAGTGTTAATGAGAGCAAGACTCGTGTGTATGAGAGCATTTGAATAATGTAAATGAGAGCAAGACTCATGTGTATGAGAGCATTTGAGTAGTGTCAATGAGAGCATTTGAGTAGTGTTAATGATAGTGAGGTGGATTTTTTCGCCTGTGGTTCCGAGTCGGAGGTCACCCGGGAGAACTCCGACGTCCGTCGGGCATGGGATGAATGAAGACTTCGAGACACTTGGCGTTTGGGCTAATTCGATTTATTGAACAAGCCTTAGTGTCATAACAGCTGCTTACATTGCCAGAACAACGAAAAAGCCCCCGAAAAACCCCTGGATCTCAGTTTATCAAGTTTTAATTCTCTGGGCGTGGAATTAGCCCCTCCCTGGGTGCACCCAGCAGATGGCCGTTCCTCATGACCATATTTGGAATCACACCCGCCTGCTGGCGCCTCACCTTCTAGCTACGCTCACACCCGGTTCCCTCATCTTGTAAGACGCAAAACAATCCTCTTTGCAGACCGGGGCGCCTGTTGTGAACCCAAGACATGTTACTATCTGGGCGCAGAATGAAAACCCTAATAAACATACAAATGGTTGAAGGAAGTCCCTTGATGTAGAACTTCAAAGAAAAGATGGTTGGCTTGAATACAGATCTCCAAACATTTGTCCCTTGCAAAGGAACTCTGATTGTGGTACTATTAAAATATACTACAATAGCATTTGAGTAGTGCTAATGAGAGAAAGACTCATGTGTATGAGAGCTTTTGAGTAGTGTTAATGAGAGCAAGACTCATGTGTATGAGAGCATTTGAGTAGTGTTAATGAGAGCCCGACTCGTCTGTATGAGAGCATTTGAGTAGTGTTAATGAAAGCAAGACTCGTGCGTATGAGAGTGTTTGAGTAGTCCTTATCAGAGGCTTTCAGTAGTGTGCGTGTGAAAGCATTTGAATAGTAAGTGTGAGACCTAATCCTGAATAATGTCTCTAACGGCCCCTCATAACATAGCACAGCTTGCATGCTTAGCTCACTGCTGACAATGCATACTGTTTCTGGGAGTGTTAGTGCATGTGTTCAATTGTGTGTGTAGGGGGACACAGATTTTGTGGAACATCAAAACACACCTCACTGTGGGGGATATTGTGCATTTGTGAGTTTGTGTATAAATTATATACAGTATATAGGACAGTTGAGATTTGAAGAGTGTGTGTGTGTCTGTGTGTGTCTGTGTGTGTGCGTGCGTGTGTGTGCTGCAGCGAGGCAGTGGTGCAGGAGTAGTGGGAAGCGAGCCAGAAGAAACACCCGACTGCAGTAGAGAATGGTGCATAGTCCCATCACTCTCTCTCTCACACACACACACACACACACACATATTCTGGCTGGGAGTGCAAGCTCATGCTTACCAAACTAATAGTTATTCATATAGAAGTACTGTCCAATCATAGTTCAAACTACACGTGACATAGTGTAACTTAAATGTTGAATATTGTTGAATTTAACTATTTTTGAGAACACAATGGAAAAACTAAAAAATATATCTTCAAGCAGCTTTGCCCTTGCAGCTAAGGTTTTGTCTTGAGTGGCCATTTTTGGGGGGTTTATTTAGTAAATGAAAAATAAATTCAATTATTATTTTTTTTATGTTTTAAGGTTTAGCTAGATTGATGAACAAACTTCTATGAACTGCTCTAAAAATTAAAGGGCATTCTAGTTGTAAGAAATGAAGCCAAATCCATTATACAAGGCATAACAATACTTAAAAAAATTAATAAATCTAAGATGATAGACTATATGTGACTACTGCAAATCATATCAATTTTGGGCCCTTATGATCAATAGAAACGTGTTACAGAGTAGTTGTGAGTTGCCGGCATTACATTAGAATGCTGTTGGTTAGTACTTCTGCCTCACAGTCAAGAGGTTTTGGGTTTGAATCTTGGCTCAGGCCCTCCTGCGTTGAGTTCTCCCTATGCTTGCCTCGGTTTTCTTCCTGCAAAAACATGAATGTAAGTTTAATTAAAGACGTAATTGTCCATAGGTGTGAATTTGAGTGTGAATGGTTGTTTGTCAACAGCATGTCAGTTGGAATAGGCTCCACTCTTTGCTTGTTTGGTAAGTAGCTGCTGACTGTCGAAGCACAATTTTTATAGCACTGGTGTGAATTTAAAAATAATAATAAATAAATAAAAAAGCCTTCAGTAATGCTGCTTGTTCTTTAAATGAAAAGATGGTGTCCATTTGCTGCGATTGGCTGGCAACCAGTTCAGGGTGTACCCCCCGCCTCCTGCCCGATGACAGCTGGGATAGGCTCCAGCACGCCCGCGACCCTAGTGAGGAGAAGCAGCTCAGAAAATGGATGGATGGATGGTGTCCATTTGTTTGGATCTCATCTCTGTGAAGGGTGCCATTTGTTAAAGATGCATGCCTTTTTTTCTGCTTTTCTGACATCAAAACCATGCCGTTATATTTCCGAAGGACGGCTAGGTCCAGTCATTTTTAACAGGCAGTATTCTTATCAGCCCGGAACTGCTAGCAATGCAATTTATGATGCTAGCTTTAGTTAAATTGCCTGGCACGTTCTAAAGGGTAAACGTGTTTGTTTTACTTATCCCAAAATATCTGTTTTGTGTTGTTGGAAAAATAGTGGTATGAACTCATTCAAATAATTTGAGAGTTTTGCACATACAGCATGTAACCAACAATTCAGCGCTGTACTAAGTGATAGTTTAGTTCAGCTGACAATGCTATTATTTGTAATGGTAAAACCAGATCGGGCTTGGGTTTCTCCACCGGACTACGTAAATCAGGTGACATCGAGCATTATGTTTTCGTTTTTCTTCCTCGTGCTGTTTATGACAATTGCTGCTATTATTATTCCATGAAAATTCAACTAACCAATCGTCACACGCAGCGGGGTATCAAGCTTCGTCTGTAATACCGTACCAGTACAATTGGTACTGTGTGGAAGGGTGCCAAAAAGTAGTGGTATGGATATTACAGTTACGTTGATTCCTTCCACAACTTTTGACTATGGAAATGCCAAAAATAATAATAATAATAATAATAATAAAATTGCACTTACCTGGATTAAATGGTACCACTTGGTTTTAAAGGCCCATACTACTGTGCCACACATTAATAAAATGTTTTATCTTTCAGGTTGTGCAAGCATGGATGTTATTGTGACCAGTAAAATCAATGTAATGAACGGATCCGATATCAAAATCCCATGCACTTTCACCTCCTGCTATAAGATAGACACAAACAAGTTTGTCATGAACTGGACCTACCATGAATCAGTCAACGATACAGAACAAATGGTAAGAAAGATAGCCAAATATAAAGAGTTAACTTTTAAAACTGCAGTTACCAACTATGATTTCTATCTATCTCCACAGTTTTTGGCGTACAACAAGAAAAAAGGAATGGTGGCTTTGCTTCCAGAGCGGTTTGGAGATAGGGTGCTGTTTGCGGGAAACCTGGAAAAGAATGACATGTCAATCACCCTATTAGATGTACAGGAGGAAGATGAGGGGATTTACAACTGTTATGTGATAAATCCTCCAGATCGCATACATGGACATGGAGGCATAAAGCTCAAGGTTTTTACTGAACGTAAGATACTAACCCTAACTCCTGGATAAACAAATATATATCTACATCAAAATCCTAAACTTTGTCCTTAAAATGCAGTCACTAGAGCTCAGATAATAGAGTAGTAGTTGGTCCCTTGCACATTCTTTTGAAATATGTACAGTATATCACAATATATCACAAAACCAAATAGGAGTCCAACTGAGGGCTTGTGCGGTATTAGGACACCATACGTGACAAAGGGCCGACTTATATCTTGTGTGAGTATGTCGGTTGAAATTCCAAATTGTACAACGTTAGAGGTGTCTGACTTTTGGTGGTTCCACAACTGGTGGTTGCAATAGCCTAAAGTTCAAGCCTTTGAGCCAGGTGTCTTAACTCTACAATGAGAAATTTGATTTGGTACAATTTTAATTGGACTAAGGTCTTTTCATGTACGATAAGTTAGTTTTCCATATTCTTTCCCACCATGTAAACACAAACTGACTGTTTAATCGGACAGTGTGGTTCCAAATCTCGAGTCTTCAAATGAGTAAGATTATTTGCGTCAGTTGTGTCATCTTGGGTGGATTTCTGCTTAGGGACTGCAAGGAAAAAATGATTCCTGAAAAAAATCGGACATCTTAAAAGGTTGTTAAAGGGATGCCAAAGATCAGTTTTGATATTCATTATCTTTTATATTCATTATTATTTTCTCAATTGAGTTCGGGCATGTAAAACCAACAAACGTGAACATCCCGTTTGCTCCTACCAAATAGTGAATGCCAAGTAATAACCACACATAACATTGTGTGTGTTTCTTTGATGCTGTGGACCTTCTGCTCATGAGTGAGCTTTTTATTTATTAATGGTCAACGAGAGGTTGAACTTAGTCTTTCAGCATCTTTCTCCACGGCAGGCTAACACCAGCACTTTCTTTCCACTCTGTTTAATCAGCCTTGTAGAACTTTTCGCCAGCACTGCACTCCCGTCTCTTGTCTATTGGATATACTTAACCCTTTACTTTGCTTCCCTCAGTTCCCCCACTGAGAGACTCAACAATTGCGGTTGCGATTGGTGCATCAGTGGGTGGAGCACTTGCTCTCCTTATCCTTTCCATGGTGGTAGTGAAATTTCTTCGTCATCATCTCAAACAGGATCTGACCTCAGAGGAGAAGATGGAGGAGGAAGGGAAATTAGAGGCCGAAGGTGCCACAGAGGAGGGAACAAAGTAAGAAATCACAAATTCAAAATCAGAAAATTGTATCAGCAGTGCTTGAAGATAATAAGGCATGTGGCATCTGTTAATCAGTGACAAAAAGCTGATCGATTACGGCCTACTGTTTTGAGTTTATTGGAAACCAAGCTTCACACTCTCATTTGATCAAACCCCTGTTGAATGTACATCTCTTTTCTGACATTTGTAGACAACCATAAATGGGCCATCGCTACAAGCGCCTGCAAAGCTGTCAACCCAGCACCTCCCCTGGTAAACTCCTTTCGCATGGCAGATGCTTTGCCATCAAAAACATATGTACACCTGCATGAAACCTATGCTGAGGAAAAAAGCGGAAAACTTGGAATATTCAAACATTTTTCACATTTATAAGTATGTGCATTATATATACTGTATACGGCAGGGGTCACCAACCTTTTTGAAACTGAGCTATTCTTGTGTACTATTTAATGCAAAGGTCTTCCAGTTTGATACAGACTTCTGACATAATAAATTAGCTCAAATTACCTTTAATCGTATGTTATTATTAATAAATAGTGATATTGATCTATATGAAGACACTGATCATGTTAATGAGTTACTACAATAATTACCAACAATGAATCAACAAGGAAATAAACATTAGTATTGATATGCAGCACTTAATTTCTGTTGTTTGTAGGTGTTTATATTTTCAAATGATCACTTCTCCAACCGTCCTAGGAAATCACGAGTAAGCTATTTTTAGAACAGGACCCCTTTTAGTGACCCCTGATATACAGTATATACAGAGATGTTACTTAGTGCTGACTGTCTGAAATCTCTTTTGCGGCTTTTTCTTTTTTGAGATTAGTAGGGAGACCTCCAAGGTTAAACACAATTAGTTAGATGACAACACTCAACCCTTAACACATTTTCCAGGGTAAAACTGTACAGGCAATATTTGACATTAGGGGAATTTCAAGAGGTTTCACAGTTTGACCATGGAAAATCCAAATACAGTTAAACACTGTATTTGTATATTCTTGTTTTGGGTCCAGAGAAGTTTCATGTCCTTCTTCTCTTTTCTTTCAGAAGAGGTGTGTCCTCCCCCCTGTTCATAAGAGCCACTGACTGAATCATTAACCACCAGGTGCATCTGTTCCTTCTGCAGCATGATTGTGTGTTTCTGTGGACTAGAGTGTGCTTTTGCGTATGCGTGTTTAAGAAAGAGACAGATGTGTACTTGTCGCTTTACAGACAGGCATTACATCTACATCTTAACTACTGGTATGTTATAAATGGTAATCCATCTATTGTTAGTGCAAGCTATCAAGTATCAATGTCAAGGAACACATTTTGTATAACAGGTTATGGCTGCATTGTATGCCCTCACTTGTATCCACCAGAAATCAACAATGAAGCAATAGAATCTAAAACGACTACAAAAATAAAAAATCTGTTTCTAACGCGACAGTATATGCTTTATGGACAATAGTACTGGGACACCAGCCTTCTACACTGACATGGAAGAAAAAAAGCATTTGGCCGACTCTTAGTTTTACATAATGTAACTTTCTACAAAATCTTTGTGTTCAATGACTATCACTCTGTGTTCCAGTTCATCCCAAAGTGTTTGATGGGGTAGAGGTCAGGGCTGTCAAGTTCTTCCACAGCAAACTCATCCGATCAATCTTTTATCAACCTTGTTTTGTGCACTGGGCCAAATTGAAAAATTTGGATTTATGGGTAACCGAGTGGTTTAGACCAACCCCTGATTGATTAAAGAATTGATTAAAATGTGTATCCCAAGTCTAGTAGTGTATTTGAATCGAATGTAGTCAGTATTGCTGAGTGACCATATTCTTCTAATATTAATAGACTGGAATGTGAAATGTATCTAAATGTGTCTAGTTTTATTTGTTTTTATTTATTTATTTATTTTTGTAATAAAGACAAAACCCACCATGGACTTTACAAAATAATGTCTAATGTTTCTTAGAATACCCATAGCAGAGTTTTTGTTTTGCTTATCTTTCTCCAGGTACAGTCATTATGTCTTGGGGTCAAAGTATTTTTAGTTTTCAAAGGAGGTTGTTCACAAAAAGCCACTTTGTAATGAATGCATTAAATGATTTTGTTGTTCAGGTGCAGGTTCTCTGATTTTGCCTCGGCATCATATACAAATGTACTCTAATCCCGTGCTGGTTATACCACCCCGTCCTTCCTTCTATAGTTCAGGAAATGACTGCAGTACTTTAGGTACATCTTCAGTATTGATTAAATCATCATAGCAAGATAGAAAGTAAAGAGAACTCAAAACACATCATTGATTGTGTTGTATCTAATCACATTAGTTGAATATGCGCTGGCTTTTATTGTGTTCTTCACCATAACCACTTTATTATGTAAACGCATGTACAGTGTAGTATACTGCCTGAATGCATGTGAAAACATTTCAACATGTTACCAAAGTAAGTTATCATGTCAGAACAAAAAAAAAAGTTCAACACAGCATGCATAATCTTTTACACTGTGTAGCAATTGGCACCTTTTATTTATATGGCACTTATTTTGTTGTACAAGGAACTTTTTGAAAAGAACAAATTGCTGCTTAGATGTTTTACATTTCATTTAATATCATTAGAAAAGTGTGATATAGAAGCATAAATCCAAATGAAATCCAACTGAAGTTGTCTTTTATAGAGATTTACATTCCAAATGCAGCAAAGCAAAAGTCTTTATATCCTTTCTCAGAGGTCATGTCACTGTTTTGCACATTGGCAATTATTTTACATCATACTGTATCTGAGAGCATTTAAAATGTTAAGTGCTTTACCGGAAGGTGTTGATTTTGTAAGCAGAACATGGCATGGTCATTGTATGGTAAAAGAAGATATACTGTATTGTATATGTTTTCCATGTATCTTTAATTTAAGCACCTTGAATGTTAAAAAAAATACATCTTAATAAATTATTTCATCATGGACTTTTTTATTATGTGAAACAATGTAACCTGAATGTCCATTCATTGCTTACATAGGCATTTTTAGGCCATTTTTGGCATGGTTTTAAACTTTTCTTTTTTTAAATAATCTGAAAGTATAAAACCATACAGTACTTGGTTGCAACATGTCATTTTAGGACAGAGAGAAGCAAAGAGAGGAGTTCACTTATTAGTATTCAAAGGTATTCACAAAATTAAACTTCTATTAATGTGTTTTCCATGATGCGCATTTTATTTCAAATAACAGTCCCCCAAAAAATAAGTCCAAGTCCATTTTTGGTTTACACTGTAGGGACTGCAAATCTGCCAAATTTATCCATCTGTATTTCGTTACGAAAATGACAGAACGCGTTCCGGATATTGGGGGGAAATAAATCCAACAATGGACAGCACCATGACGAAAATTTAATCAACGCATTAGATGAAATAAACACGATGTTGTTTTTGAAAAAAATTGAAAAAACTGCTTGGAGCCACGCTATTTTTGTTACGCCCCCCCCCCCCCCCCCCCCCCCCCCCCCAACCCGGGTCGGTGTCAAGACACTAGGCCAATAATCATCACCTCCATAGCAGCGAATAAACTACGCTTCTTACCATGGTTCATACGCGTAGTGCTTACGTTATCATGAAAGGAGGGCGAGGTGTGGGGAGGAAAAGACAGACCATGATGCTAATTGCTCAGCTATTGTGTTATGAAGTCGCAAAACACCAAGTGATTGGGTGATACAGTACACTTGTCACATACAGTAGGTCTGGCTGGAACCACAATACAGCAGAGGATTCCCATATAGTTTCTAGGCAGGACAATATTACTGACTCCAGGACACGCGCCGCTGTACTATAATTGGCTGTTTTATCCCTGTAGAACAAGGCCTACTGCTTCCAGACAGGAAAAGGAGTATGTGACTTAAGTCTGGCGGCGTTAATATGTTTCCTACTAACCGTAACCCACCCTAATCCTAATCTCAACCCATCCTAAAGCGCTTTAAACCCCAACCCTAGCCCTAAACCTAACCATAAAACACTATGTGGGAATCCTAATAACATCCCAAGACCCCATCTGAACCAGAAATGAATTAATACATCACTGGATACATCATCTGAAAATTAGGTCATTATAAAAGTATTATTATTATGATAATAAATATTTGTAATACAAGATAAGATAACCTTTATTAGTCCCACAATGGGGAAATTTCAGTAGCAATTGTGACTATAGGAAATATATAATATAAATAGCATGCAAGAGAAGACATCTATACAAGTAATAAGTACAGTACATTCACAAACTTGGAAATCTAAACTATTGTCCATGCATAAACCATCCAATTCAATCCATGAGCAATATTATTTTATTTGTTTGCAAGGTAGAGTGCTGAGTTTTCATTGACTTTTGAGATCTGATTTATTGTTAACAGAATTGTTAAAAACGAATTAATCTATTGACGATGACAGGTCAAAAACTCATATACTTTGTTTCTGGCTACAACAGCGTCTGCCTCCCAGTTCTGAGGACCGGGGTTCAATCCCCGGCCCCGCCTGTGTGGAGTTTGCATGTTCTCCCCGTGCCTGGGTGGGTTTTCTGCGGGCACTCCGGTTTCCTCCCACATCCCAAAAACATGCATGGTAGGTTAATTGAAGACTCTAAATTGCCCGTAGGTGTGAATGTGAGTGCGGATGGTTGTTTCTTTGTATGTGCCCTGCGATTGGTTGGCAACCAGTTCAGGGTGTACCCCGCCTCCTGCCTTATGATAGCTGGGATAGACTCCAGCACTCCCGCGACCCTTGTGAGGACGAGCAGCTCAGAAATGGATGGATGGATGGATGTTGAAGCCATAATTTATTAACATCCATCCATCCATCCATTTTCTGTACCGTTTATCCTCACTAGAGTCGCAGGCGTGCTGGAACCTATTATACTTATTACTCCCACATTATTATTATTATTATAGAGTAATGATTATTTTGTGCAATTGAACAGTATGCAGAATTATTTTTATCCTATTACAAAATATACTGCAGTAACTGTCCTGCGGTAATGTTCTTGACAAAATTTTGAAAATATGTAAATTCAGGGGCGGCACGGTGGACGACTGGTTAGAGCGTCAGCCTCACAGTTCTGAGGTGCGGGGTTCAATCCCCGTCCCCGCCTGTGTGGAGTTTGCATGTTCTCCCCGTGCCTGCGTGGGTTTTCTCCGGGCACTCCGGTTTCCTCCCACATCCCAAAAACATACATTAATTGGAGACTCTAAATTGCCCGTAGGCATGACTGTGAGTGCGAATGGTTGTTTGTTTCTATGTGCCCTGCGATTGGCTGGCAACCAGTTCAGGGGGTACCCCGCCTCCTGCCCGATGACAGCTGGGATAGGCTCCAGCACGCCCGCGACCCTAGTGAGGAGAAGCGGCTCAGATAATGGATGGATGGATGTAAATTCAGGCAAATTTGGACAAACTGTTCTGGAACTGAATTCCTATAGTTGGGAGCTCTGGGGCTGGTTTACTCCAGAAAACAATGCATACTGTTTATGGGTATGTACAGGTGCTGCTGTATCAAAATGAGTTCTTGTAATATTTTGGTGTTATGATATGATCATAAAATAGCAGGAGGCAGAGGTATGGACTTAAGTCACATGATTTGGACTCAAGTCATGAATTTGTTGACCTTAGACTCGACCTGACAAAATGTCACAAGACTAGCAACTCGACTTGGACTTGAAAAGCAACGACTCGTGACCTCACTCGGACTCGAGCCCATTGACTTGAAAAGACTTTTACCAAAGTATTGGGAAACCAACACTCTGCAGCTCTCTCTCAATAGCTTAGCATGCAAATGCTGATTTTATTCCAGCAATTTCAGAATGTAACCATAAAATTGATGTTCTTTACAGATATTACTCAGGTGGAAGTGTCCATAGGCATGGTCAATGAATGGTTAGCACATCCGTCTCACAGTTCTAAGGTGTGGGGTTTTGAATCCGCATGTTCTCCCATGCATGCGTTGTTTTTTTTCTCCAGCTAGTCTATGACTCTAAATTGTCCTTAGATGTGAGTGTGAGCGTGAAACTAAATAAATAGTGAAATAATTAAATATTGAAAGAAATACATATTAACAAATTTTTAATAATATTGAAATAAATACATACATATCAAATAAATTCATAAATATTGAAATGAAAAGTATTTCAGTTTTTATGTGGTTGTGAAATAATGGTGTTCACAAATCCCCTCCCTGCTGCATTATGGTATCATAGTACTGTATACCTGTGTGTATCTTCCTTCCGAAGTGCCCCATTTAGTCTTGCGTATATTGCCTAATATTGTCTCAGAGTGACGTATAAGATGTCGGTTTTGTGACTCATACTTTCATCCACTCATTGGCTGGATGGATGAGGACAAAAATCATTATTGTAAAATATACATATCACACAGATGTTTTGGGGACTTAGGCAGCTCCTGTGCTGCAGTGCATCTAAGCAGGAACCACAAGAGGCAAACCCGAGCTGAGCCAAGCTGCATTCAGAGGTCAGTTGGGACAAACCTGCATTACGTTGCAATTTTGCACACAGGCGTATATTTTTGTTTTCAACAACTTTTGCTGCCAAATGTGCTCCAACTTTAGCCTCCTCCGTCCAACATATATATATATATTTTTAAGACTTTATCACCAAAAACATTCGTACAAGAATAAGCTCTATTGGTAAATACAATATGCTGTCATGTTTGCTGTCAATCATATGAGTTTGGCTGTAATGCATACAGTATGTATGAAATGCACATGCACGCGTTTGTATCACAAAATATTTTGAATTGCAAGGAAAAAACCTCTTCAAATGGCACACATGCCCTTGAAAACTACACCCATCCATCCATTTTCTGTACCGCTTATCCTCACTAGGGTAGGAGTCTATCCCAGCTGACTCTGGCCAAGAGGCGGGGTTCACCCTGAACTGGTCGCCAGCCCATCGTAGGGCACACATAGACCACCCTTCACACTCACATTCACACCAATGGGCAATCTAGAGTTTTAAATCAACCTACCATGCATGTTTTGGGGATGTATGAGAAAACCGGAGTGCCCGGAGAAAACCCACGCAGGCACGGGGAGAGCATGCAAACTCCACACAGGCGAGGCCGGATTTGTACCCAGGTTCTGTGATCATTCTGTGACTGATACAGTAAAGTGTAAAAAGATTGTAAAAGGTTGTGTTGAGATATTAATGAAAATGGTAACCCATTGTTGGAAAATATTTACATCCCTGATGTTTACAGACAATTTTGAGGAAATGAAAGCTTATACACCATCCTAAAGGATGCTTCATGCTAAGGCATTCCTGCATGTCTGCAGTACTGCAGTACTAAACCAGTCTATCTATGTGTTCATTTTCTTTAGCACTTGTCCTCATTAAGGTCACAGGTAAGCTGTTGTCTGTCCCTGCTCAAGCTAAACTGATCGCCAGTCAATTGCGCAGCAAATATAGACACATACTCACATTCACACAATTTAGTCTTCAGTTAACATAAAATGCACCCTATAATGCATGTTTTGGGGATGTGGAAGAAAATTGGAGTACCTAAAAAAAAAACACACACACACACACACAAGCACAGGGAGAACATGCAAACCCCACACAGAAGGGCCCGAGCCGAGAATCAATTCCTATCGACTGGGAGGCAGACTTACTAACCACTAAGCCAATGTGTTGCCTTAAAGCATTCTAAGCAAATCAAAATTTTGAACACTTATATATCCCGGTATTGATTAAATTCATCTCCGCACACAACTTCTCACAGTCTTCTGTCATTTCCATTAAAAAGATAACGATTCAAAAATTTGAAATTAACTTCATAGCTATGGTAATAATAAATGGTCAATACATTAATACAAAATTTACAAAAGAAACATTAGTGCTCTTATCACTGTTTATTTTCATGTCCATATAGCAAACATTCTGCCTGTATTTAGTAAATCACAATCACTTTCAAATGAGTGTCCTTCATTTTAAGGCTGCACAATCCCAACATAAAATCTCTGCACACATGCTTAACAAATATTTCATGACGACTTAGCGCTTAAGTCTGCGACTTAGAGCTAACACTTGCAAAACTTTGAGTCCAAATGCGTGACTCTCAATCTTAAACTGGACTCACCTTTTTGTTTTATCCCGTTCCCCACCAACAGTCAGATGGGACAGCTCGAGCGATTAGAAAAGACGTGGAAACCACAGAACGACAAAACAGATGGGATGGTGAAACAAAGAAGAAAAGAGGACACAAGAGTCATGGTGAGAACAGTAAAAGAGAAGATGCTGGGATGGGGACTGATCTGAAGATGAGGCGGAGACAGGGCCACTCTCTGAAATGTGCTCACTCACCAGCTGGTGCAAAGAGAGAGAGAAAGAGAGAGGGAGGGAGGGAGGGAGGGATGGAGGGAGAGAAAGGAGAGGATAGAGTGAGCCAAATGTTGGCTGGCTGATAGGAAGGTTAATCAAAGTGTGTGTGTGGGGGGGGGGGGGGGTCTTATGTCCAGGAAGATGATGTTAGTGTGGTAGAGAAAGGGTTATGACCTGTGTGTGTGTGTCAGTGATCTTAGCCATGTGGCTTCAGTGCCGCAGTTAAAGCGCCTCGGCCGGCCCAGAAAGAGATCCTCCACACCCTCCCTCCCTCTTATGTTACTCTCTTTTGCCTCCTGTCACATCTACTCCCCTCAGACCATTTCTGCCTTTCTGAGAATTCCTCGTTTCCTCCCACCATTATCTTCTCCCACAGCTCACTAATATACTCCTCTCCCCTCCTCTCATCGGTGTAATGTCCTCTCTTGCTCCGCCTTCCATGCGTTCCAAGGTCACCCTGTCCAGGAGCAGGTGTGTGTGCACATATGCCACTGCCACAAGATATTAGAGTGCACATACAAAGACGTAGGAGTCAATACATTGTATAGTTTGTGTGTGTGTGTGTGTGGGGGGGGCAATTGTTATTTGAATCTTGAATTATTAAACTACATGAGACGCAGAATGAAAAAGGCAATCGAGTAGCATGTCATTGGAAATGGCGCTACAGTAATAGTAGTATTATTTTGAAGACACAAGACACAATACTATACAGATCCATCCAGAAGAGCACTTTTTGGGATCAATATTAAATTTGTGACCCACACCTTGCATAAATGCCTTAATGTAGAAATTAAAGGAAATGTCCATCGTGTAGTGTAGCACAACTTGTTCTACTAGTGTAATGGTTCACATTGATGACTTTTATGCAATTGGTGACAGCTTGACACACATTCAATGTAATCCTATGTTTGTATAGTGACTAGCAGCGGGACGAAATATCAAGATTGTATTAGATACATCGTCATGACTGAGCATGAAATATCGACATTGTATAATGTAGAGTTTACCAATGATTGGCCTTTTTATAGGAATAATATGAGGGTAAATGTCTTCTATGATGTGTTTCAACAAGCATTAGAAATTATAAAGCAATAATGCAAAACCACGATATTGTGGAATTATTGTCGTTATTGACAAAATATTGCATTAATATCGTATCATGTGCTATTCAGGGATTCCAACCCAGCAATTGTACAGGACATTGAGTGGAAATGGAATACAAGTCAGCTGTGTTAACCGCTACACAACCAGTGGCTCTCCTCACACATTGCAGAGTCATCAAATTGTATTGTGTGAGACTCAGATGTATTCATGAGTCTGATTTTCAAACACTACCCTTAAAAAGTTGCAGCAAGATGCTGTAATAAAGGTTTATCATGATATTCTGCTGCAATAATGGTTTATCATGTTATCTGCACTTCCACATTATTAAAAGTTCTCACTTACAGTATATGGGAGAGGTTAGCCAAAATCTATACTTGTACCATCTCCTAGTATTGGATGTGTACATCTTTGGCTCAGATGTTGATGACAGCGGTGCAGGTCGTTAAGCCAGGAAGTGATGAATCCAGCGAAGGAGGTCAGTCTGCACATTGCGGGTGTGGATTACAATCGCTCACTGCCAATGCAGGGTTGTGTCAGTGATTTAGATGAGATCTCTGGAAGGTCTTTTTGTATTGAGTAATCGTGTTGAAGGACTTATTTTATGGGTTCAAGTAGGTTCCTTTCAGACAATTCATGTAATCTAGACAGCTATATTTAAAGCTTTAGGAGGTTTACAGACTAGTAATGCATTTGTCTTTGATGATTACTTTGTGAAAGACCCACCAAAAAGGCTCAACAAATGTCTTGTAAATTTGACACACCACAAAGAAGTATTTAAAAACCCTGCCAAATTTGAATGAATAAAAAGATGACCATGTATGAATAAGGATCTGAAATAATTTTAAAGAAGGTCCACCCTAGAGTAGTACGGTGTCTGCAGAAGGCACTGGAGAGAGCCCTTCACCTGTCATTTAAATATGTTTACTCATACACTATTTGCTCAGTGTCTGTCGGCTGAGTAACGTGTGCCGCTATGGTTATAGTTAATAAACAGTTGACTTTCCCGTGTGTCTGTTATGTGGGGACCCACACACGACAACTCCAAGCGAGGCGCTGACATTTTAAACAACCCCACAACGGTTGAGCAAGCTCCTTAGCTCGTTAGCTCGCGGGCTAGCGAACGTAACAAACAGTTAACTTTCCCTTAAGTCGTTGTTGTGTGGATCTACATGCGGCGCATGGAGCAAGGCTGTGGAGTATTGGAAGGAGCCAACACAGGTAGCCAAAATAACACAAAACATTCCAGGAAAGATGCATTTTTTTGGGTTGGAAGCATAGCTTGATGCCTAACTGCACGATGCAGTGGTCAGAGAAATGGGCCAAGCTATTATTACTAAATAACTCGCAGTAATAGCCAAAGACGGCGCTTGTTAGTTATATAGTGGGGAAGGGACAACTAATGCTATTCCCTTGTGACATCAGCGCGACTTGGTTTTAGCTCCACCCAAAAAATCCGGCCAGCTGAGATGGTGAAGAAGAGTTTTAAGCGACTGTATATCACAACAATTCAGTACTAAATTGTTCACAGTGTTTTCACATTTTCAGGTGTTACCTTCAAACTTACTGTATTTACTGTATTTAGAAACAAAACACAAAAACGACTTGATGCAACCATAGCATTCACAAAGGTGCAGAAATAGACTGTGACACATTAGTGAGTCATGAGAGATCATCAGGTGTGCCACGGGAAACTGTCCAATTTCACTTAATTGTTTAGTACAAATAATGTATTTTTGTTCCTCAATCTATGCCAGTGACAAAGTGACACGCAGAAAAAAATAGCTGAAGGTACAGTTACCTGTGTATTCACTTGTTGCCATTCATACCACAGAATAAGTCATGGCACGCACAGAGTTAGTATATTTTTCAGAATATGTGGCTTGGCTCAATAAAGGTTGGTAAACACTGGACAAGAGCAATCTAGAGACATTATTAATGGCACAGGCAAAGTGTTAACATCAAGGGCAAAGTGTTAACAGTTTCCAATTTAGAGACACACATACACTGAATTATTAAAATACCTTTTTTGTCTTAACACTACCTGTATGCTCGTATGTCTGTCCAGTTGATGTGCAGACTGTAAAGTGCATGTCGAAGCAAGTGGTAGCGTCATTAATCCCAAACTGACATTTGAACTGATCAGAAGCCTGAAGAAAGATTCCTGTGGAAAAGGTTCAATCACACGTTAAATTGTCCATCCATCCATCCTTTTTCTACTGGTTATCCTTTTCAGGGTCATTGGCAAGATGGACCTTATACCAGCTGACTTTGGGCAAGAAGGTTAACTTAACGCTAGGCAACGCAACATCATGAGCAACATTAAATACCACATTTATGGTTCAATAAATATGAAAACCTTTTTCATATCCTGTCTGTCTTATGTTAATGCACAAGGCACTCTGTTTGTGAAGCAGTGAGCTTAACGCAAGAAGCACTTATCCTTTGAGGTTAGGGTTATTATCACTTGTAAGAAATATTCGAGAATAAAACAATAGCTCACATTTAAAACGGACTCCAGTGGTGTCTCGAAAGATTTGTTCACATGCCGTCACTTCTTCATCGTTAAGGCACAGTGTTTTGTTTTTTTCATGTTTTTACACTTGACTGATCCGGAGGTAGACAAACGTGGGACGGGAACTTCTGTGGCTCAGAGCCACTGCCAAGGTTCCAAGAGTTTTGTTAGCAGAAATGCACAAGGAAGTGGTATTATTGTTTAGTAGCTGTAAGAGGTGGAAATGATAGCATGTTAAGCTAGGAGTCGACTTAGATAGTTAACTGCTAACGCTAGCTGCATACATGGTATATATGTCTTCGCATGTTATAGTAGTACCTTGGCTTATGAGGTTAATTCATTCCGTGACCGTGCTCATAACTAATTTTATATAATTTCGGAATTAGCAGCAAGCTAGCCGCCCGGTCGGACAGATGGTATCCTCCGCGTTGATGGAAAGCCAAGGGTGCAGGTAAATATCCAGGAGAGTTGGCATGTCCTTCCAGATCTAACTGTCATTGCCCACGAGAGGGTCCCCAGCAGGGATGCTCGCCAGCACCCCCTCCAAGGACTCCAAAAAGGGTGCTGTTTGGTGCATATAGGCACAAAAAACAGTTAGAGGGAGGCTACCCTCTCGTCCACCAGGGTGAACCCGAATGTGTGAATATACTCGTGTGAGTATACTCGAAATGTGAATGGCTGTTTGTTATCATGTTCCATGTGACTGGCTGGCACCTCTTGCCCAATGTCAGCTGGGATACGCTTTTACTTACCCTAATGTGGACAAGCAGTATATAAAATGGATGGATGGATGAATGGATGGATGTTAATCTGGTGCTGACAGTTTGACCCAGTACAGATCATTTGAAGTTCCATTATTATTTTTTTGTGATTGACCTTGAAGGTTCCACTGTAGTCTCTTCAGGTCACCTACGATACTGACACAAATCAAGATGTCTGTCTTGCCATTGAACAAGGTCAGACAGTGCCAGTGCAAGATAACAGGACGGAGCGTGAAGTAAAAGATGCATGGGAGTGAGACAGGACTAGAGGATGCAGCAAACAAGACATTGAGTGGTGATCATGTAGTGTGACTAAAGCAAAGCACTCCTCTTATCTCCATCTCTCGCCAAGTAAGGCTGACTCAGCCAAATTGTGCTAAATTGTCAGGTGTGTGTATGTGGCATTGGTAATCACCGTCACCCCATCTCCAACACACACTCCAAGCCTCCCCTTCCTCCTTCTCTCTCTCTCGCTCTCTCTCTCTCTCTCTACCCCTCTCTCCCTCTGCAGTACCTCCCGCACTCATTTCTCTCATTTCTCTTTTCACCGGCCGGGGAGACATTCGCTTTCTGCTTCTCTGCCTGGCTGCTCTGCACCAGCATCCCTTTTTGTGCCTGTCTCTCCCATGCTCCATCCAGCACTCGTCCAGCCTATGTCCCCCGTCAGTGTGGCTTGCTGGCTGGTGTGCTTTCTTGACTGATACCGCTGCTGGTAGAGTGTTGAGGCTGTCGGGCACCACAGCATGTCGCCAAACAGCTGCTGCTCTGCCTTTTTTTTAATTTGCTCATTTGATCACCACTGTGACTGCTGACAGAAGACAGGACGAGAGAGAGAGAGAGAGGGAGAGTGGGACACAAACAGGGGGCAGGGGCGTGTATTCTCCAGCCTGGACATAACTCGTTGTGCTTCCATCCTGGGATAGGAGGGGAAAAGAGGGTGGGACTGAAAGCAGGACCACCTTGCTCCAAAAACCTATAAGACAGCCGCAATTTGTTCTTGCCTAAATTCAACTGTAAAAAAACAGTACAACATTCAGAATTGGGACACACACAAGGACTCGGACAAGATAGGTGGTGTCATGGCGTCATTGGACAACACTGGCTGGAGTGTGCCAGGTCTGCTAGTTGCACTGCTGCTGGGTGAGTTAGACTTCATTGTATCTGCAGTACCTTAAACTGCTGCTTTGCATCTTTCTGTGACACCACAGCTTTGCACTTTGGCAGTGTGTTGGTGGTATGAAGTGTATTTGTCCACCTTCACAGCATCTTTTACTCTCTCTGTGTTAGACTATATTGTAGGTAAGGTGGGTGGCTTATTGCCAGCTCAGTAAATCCATACCTCCAAGCCCAAGCATTAAGTCGTACCTCATCATCCAGCAAAGCGAAGTCTTGGCATTCACTTCCCACACTTTCAGGTGCAAACATACTGATGTAACATGTGAAGTGTACTTATTGCAGCCTGTATCACAGTCCATAGCATTAACCCTTTTAGGCTGATCAGAATTAGTACAATTATGCTGAGTTGGATTAGTCACAGAAATGGACAGATGTCCAAAGGATGGTTCTTGTCCTTTATCATTATCGTGTGTGTGTGTGTGTGTGAGAGAGAGAGAGAGAGAGAGAGAGAGAGAGAGAGAGAGAGAGTGTTTGTGTGTGTGTTTAACAATGGAGGTATTAGGCTTACTCTAAAATCAAAATGGCCTTGGTTAAATAGATGTATCTTACTCTGTAGTTTCGCCCGTTTTCTCTCCTTAGTCTTGTGACACTGTACTCATTAATAAGGCACACAACAACAAATCCAGTTTAATTTTATCATACAACCCAATCTTTATTGAAATAGCATATTTCCTCAAACTCTATACTGGATACGCCATGCCTTAATTAGTCACCTAGTGCACTAGTGCACTTTGTCCACTTGAACAAATAAATGTTGGTTTCATAAAAATAAAATTACAGATGCAAGATGGGGCGAGAGAGGGCTAATTTTGTTCACAGATTATTTCACTGATGTATTACTGTCAGGTCATACTGTCAGTTTTAACAAATATGAAAAAAGTGATTACCGTAATTTCTGGAGATGCTAGCAGCCACAGGAGTTAGCGGCAGGAGCTAGCAGCAGGATGCTAGCTTCCGTAGCGACGCAGAGTATGAGCCAAGAAGGAGTGAGTTCAGCGTGAAATGTTTTAAAGTTAGTCAACTGGAGACCACGTTACATTGGAAAATAAGCATTAATTGACCAGATATGGAGTAAAAAAGCAGATTGCAAGTGGTGTCGCGCCGACGTAACACACACAGGTCCGTCAACCGGAGGTCCAGCTGGACAGATATGATATGATATGGCGGCAACCGTGAGAACGTCATAATTATCGGGTGAGCCGTGAAAATTTACCGTATTATATATACATTTGTAACATTAGACATTCTATATCATATTGGAATGAAAGTATACCTTTTTCAGAACACCAGTTACCGGTTACCTTAATACAATATGAAAACATCCATCCATCCATCCATTCTCTACCGCTTATCCGGGTCGGGTCGCGGGGGCAGTAGCTTCAGCAGGGACGCCCAGACTACCCTCTCCCCAGCCACTTCATCCAGCTCTTCCGGGGGGATCCCGAGGCGTTCCCAGGCCAGCCGAAGGATGTAGTCTCTCCAGCGCGTCCTGGGTCGTCCCCGGGGTCTCCTCCCGGTGGGACATGCCCGGAACACCTCACCAGGAAGGCGTCCGGGAGGCATCCGAATCAGATGCCCCAGCCACCTCATCTGGCTCCTCTCAATGCGGAGGAGTAGCGGCTCTACTCTGAGATCCTCTCGGATGACCGAGCTTCTCACCCTATCTCTAAGGGAGAGCCCGGACACCCTGCGGAGGAAACTCATTTCGGCCGCTTGTATCCGGGATCTTGTTCTTTCGGTCACGACCCACAGCTCATGACCATAGGTGAGGGTAGGAACGAAGATCGACCGGTAAATTGAGAGCTTCGCCTTTCGGCTTAGCTCTTTCTTTACCACAACGGACCGATACAAAGTCCGCATCACTGCAGACGCTGCACCGATCCGCCTGTCGATCTCCCGTTCCATTCTTCCCTCACTCGTGAACAAGACCCCAAGATACTTGAATTCCTCCACTTGGGGCAGGATCTCATCCCCGACCTGGAGATGGCATGCCACCCTTTCCCGACTGAGGACCATGGTCTCAGATTTGGAGGTGCTGATTCTCATCCCAGCCGCTTCACACTCGGCTGCGAACTGCTCCAATGAGAGTTGGAGGTCACGGCTTGATGAAGCCAACAGAACCACATCATCTGCAAAAAGCAGAGATGCAATACTGAGGCCACCAAACCGGACCCCCTCTACGCCTCGGCTGCGCCTAGAAATTCTGTCCATAAAAGTTATGAACAGAATCGGCGACAAAGGGCAGCCTTGGCGGAGTCCAACCCTCACCGGGAACGAGTTCGACTTACTGCCGGATATGCGGACCAAACTCTGACTCCGGTCGTACAGGGACCGAACAGCCCGTATCAGGGGGTTCGGTACCCCATACTCCCGAAGCACTCTCCACAGGACTCCCCGAGGGACACGGTCGAACGCCTTCTCCAAGTCCACAAAACACATGTAGACTGGTTGGGCGAACTCCCATGCACCCTCGAGGACCCTGCCGAGGGTGTAGAGCTGGTCCACTGTTTCACGGCCAGGACGAAAACCACACTGCTCCTCCTGAATCTGAGATTCGACTTCCCGACGGACCCTCCTCTCCAGCACCCCTGAATAGACCTTACCAGGGAGGCTGAGCAGTGTGATCCCCCTGTAGTTGGAACACACCCTCCGGTCCCCCTTCTTAAAAAGGGGGACCACCACCCCAGTCTGCCAATCCAGAGGCACTGTCCCCGATGTCCACGCGATGTTGCAGAGGCGTGTCAACCAGGACAGCCCCACAACATCCAGAGCCTTTAGGAACTCCGGGCGAATCTCATCCACCCCCGGGGCCCTGCCACCGAGGAGCTTTTTAACTACCTCGGTGACCTCAAACCCAGAGATAGGAGAGCCCGCCTCAGAGAACCCACACTCTGCTTCCCCATGGGAAGGCGTGTCGGTGGAATTGAGGAGGTCTTCGAAGTATTCTCCCCACCGACTCACAACGTCCCGAGTCGAGGTCAGCAGCGCCCCATCCCCACTATACACAGTGTTGGTGGTGCACTGCTTTCCTCTCCTGAGACGTCGGATGGTGGACCAGAATTTCCTCGAAGCCGTCCGGAAGTCTTTCTCCATGGCCTCACCGAACTCCTCCCATGCCCGGGTTTTTGCTTCAGCGACCACCAGAGCTGCATTCCGCTTGGCCAGCCGGTACCCATCAGCTGCCTCAGGAGTCCCACAGGCCAAAAAGGCCCGATAGGACTCCTTCTTCAGCTTGACGGCATCCCTCACCGTTGGTGTCCACCAACGGGTTCGGGGATTGCCGCCACGACAGGCACCGACCACCTTACGGCCACAGCTCCGGTCGGCCGCCTCAGCAATGGAGGCGCGGAACATGGTCCACTCGGACTCGATGTCCCCCGCCTCCCCCGGAACATGAGCAAAGTTCTGTCGGAGGTGGGAGTTGAAACTCCTTCTGACAGGGGATTCTGCCAGACGTTCCCAGCAGACCCTCACAATACGTTTGGGCCTGCCACGTCGGACCGGCATCTTCCCCCACCATCGGAGCCAACTCACCACCAGGTGGTGATCAGTTGACAGCTCCGCCCCTCTCTTCACCCGAGTGTCCAAGACATGCGGCCGCAAGTCCGATGACACGACCACAAAGTCGATCATCGAACTGCGACCTAGGGTGTCCTGGTGCCAAGTGCACGTGTGGACACCCTTATGCTTGAACATGGTGTTTGTTATGGACAATCCGTGACGAGCACAGAAGTCCAATAACAGAACACCGCTCGGGTTCTGATCGGGGGGGCCGTTCCTCCCAATCGCGCCCTTCCAGGTCTCACTGTCATTGCCCACGTGAGCATTGAAGTCCCCCAACAGAACAATGGAGTCCCCAGCGGGAGCGCTCTCCAGCACCCCCTCCAAGGACTCCAAAAAGGGTGGGTACTCTGAACTGCTGTTTGGTGCATAGGCACAAACAACAGTCAGGACCCGTCCCCCCACCCGAAGGCGGAGGGAGGCTACCCTCTCGTCCACCGGGGTGAACCCCAACGTACAGGCGCCGAGCCGGGGGGCAATAAGTATACCCACACCTGCTCGGCGCCTCTCACCATGGGCAACTCCAGAGTGGAAGAGAGTCCAACCCCTCTCGAGAGGACTGGTACCAGAGCCCCAGGTGTGTGTGGAGGCGAGTCCGACTATATCGAGTCGGAACTTCTCGACCTCACACACCAGCTCGGGCTCCTTCCCTGCCAGAGAGGTGACATTCCACGTCCCTAGAGCCAGCTTCTGTAGCCGGGGATCGGATCGCCAAGGTCCCCGCCTTCGGCCACCGCCCAGCTCACACTGCACCCGACCCCTATGGCCCCTCCCACAGGTGGTGAGCCCATGGGAAGGGGGACCCACGTTACCCTTTCGGGCTGTGCCCGGCCGGACCCCATGGGTGCAGGCCCGGCCACCAGGCGCTCGCCTTCGAGCCCCACCACCAGGCCTGGCTCCAGCGGGGGGCCCCGGTGGCCCGCGTCCGGGCAAGGGAAAACGAAGTCCATTGTTTGTCGTCATCATTAGGGGTCTTTGAGCCGTGCTTTGTCTGGTCCCTCACCTAGGACCTGTTTGTCATGGGTGACCCTGCCAGGGGCATAAAGCCCCAGACAACTTAGCTCCTAGGATCACTGGGACACACAAACCCCTCCACCACGACAAGGTGACGGCTCAAGGAGGGGAATATGAAAACATTTTTACGTTTTCCATCTGTATAATATGTATAAATAATTTGATGAATTTTTTAGTAGAAAAAAAATCTAATTTTATACAGGAGGAATTACAGTATTTTGAAAATTGCCCCTTTCAAATAAACACGACAGATCAGCATGGTCTTACAGCCTTTTTGCAAGTACAAATTCAAATAGACACGTCACAGTACAGCTCACATCTTCATCAACTTAATGTGTATAACTTTTACATGTGCCCCACACATACCTCATGGGGATGCTTACTGCTTTGGTGAGCTAAATCTTGTTTTAGTCGTTCCTGGCCCGAGACTCCAGACATAGTCTAGGTGCAGGGGACTTCTGTGTTCCAGCTCCAGGACTGTCAGGAACACCTGGCTTCAGGGCTAATTCACATTTTTTCATGCAGGAATGAGTAGAAACTCTATTTGTGGAGCAAACTTGTTTTTAATCATCTGTGCAACTTGTACACAACAGCAACACTCCACCCCTAGTGCTCTCTTTCCTTCTTCCTCGATTGCCTCTTAAAGGGGCCACATTGTACATCACACAACTCTCGTCTTACTATAGTAGATGCTAAGTGTGTATATCACGGTTGGGTAATAAGCAGGGAACTATTAACTCTGCCTCCAGCTGCCCTGCATCATTAGTAATGGGCTCTATGGACGCAGCACTCCCACGTTCGGTGTAAGGTGACACGATAACTTCCGGTCAGCATGTAAACGGATAGTGACAACATGGGAAACATGTTCAAACTCAAAACCAAGTTGTGGCGCAACATAACGGCACACCACAGTATTGGCTGAGGGTTTATCTCATCGTCTTTGAAAATTCAAAACCTCTGACGTTATTTCGACTTTGAAAAGTGCTAGCACCGAACTACTGTCCATATAAATTATATTGTACCTACACAACGGTTCAACTGCAGGTTATCAGACATTTTTTATTTTTTAGCAGCCTAGTAGCTTGTAACATACAGTATTGACAGCTGGAAGTGTTACGCCATCTGACCTTTCCACCGGAAATGCTTAACGTGTTGGAGTGCATAGAGTCCATTGGATCAAAAAAGAAAAGGACACACAAACAGAAATGTGATAACAAAGAGTTTCATTTGTTACACATAAAACATGAAGCTTGCACTTATTCAAGTGCTGCCAAGTATATGACTGTATAGTGCTCATGAAGTCAATATGAATTCCCATCACCATGGAAGCTCATTCCTGCAAGCCATCATCTCATTTGTGCCACTTTCCCTTCCAAACATTACATTACTTAATGTATTTTCTTTTCCCATTTTGAGCGGTATGGAAAATGGATGGATGGATGGTATATGTATCGTGGTTGCAGCTGCTTCAATGTCCATAACAAACATTATTACGACCTTATTTGAGACAGCACTTATATTGAATATTTTTACATTATGCAATGTGTTCATAATGTTGTGGCAAGTCAGTGAGTACTAAATTGTAACTTTTTAACTATTATCATTTTCCTTCGTTACCGAATGGCTAGGATGCTTTCACATGCTTGGGTCTCTATCACATGTCTGCAACAGCTCAATAAATTGTAATATAACTTGTTGAAAGTCGACTTACTGTAAAAGGATGCACATGTTTGTGGGAGTCATCTTACAAATGCTGTATTTGTATCGATACCGTACACATCCGCCACTGTGCACCAGTGCGGTTCTGTATGTTGAGCCACTTAACTGCTACTCTGCTGTCATTCAGTCACCTTGGAAAAGACATTTCACTCCCCATATCCATCTCTTTCCTCCTTCCTGCTGACGCCGTCCATCCTGTCTCTCACCCATCCCATCTATCTCTCAGCTTTATTCACTTTTCTCTATTTACTATTCCTCTGTGACCATTCTCTCCCTTTCTTTTCCATTCTTCCCAGCAGTACTCCCTCACTCCCTCTCTCTCAGAGTGGTAATTGTGTCCTCGGTCAGTTCTCTGTGGGTTTACTCAGAAATACATTAACCCTTCAATGTGTGGCCTACTTAAATAAAAGACATCACCTTGACTGTCAGCCAAGGACAAGACCAAGCAGTTGCATTTTGTCCCATGAGCTGAACTGATTGAGATTCTGATGTTTGTTTGTTTTTTATAGTGAAGCTACTATAGCACAAATACATGCATGTGAACTGAATGCAAGATAAGTAAATGATAAGATATTGTGCAGTGACAGAGACATCCGGCCACAATGCATTATCAGCAAGGATAATTGTCACTCAGTTCACTTGACTCTTAAATGTTGCATGTACTGTAAATGCATTTTCTAAGCAATCACTTTCCACAGGTCTCTCTTGAAAAAGAAGCTTTTAATCTCAAGGAGACAAACCTGGTTAAAAGAAGGATGAAAATAATAATAATAATTCGTTCCCGCCCCCCAAAACCACCACAGTTTTTGGGTTACACAGATTTTAATAAATAAAAATAGCACTTTATATGTAAAGTTAAGAAATAAAATTGTTTTCTGAAGAGTAATTACTGTACTCTGGGACAACATGAAACATCAAATGTGTGCCTGAGGTGTGTACCATTAAGGGGTGTGGCCTAGTGAGCAAAAACAAAAATTAAAAATCAACCAACCAACTACTCATAACTCCAAAAGGTCATAAATCGGGGCACTTGTAAGATAAGGTACCGCAGAAGGAGCTGGAGTCTCATGAGGTATTTTGACGTGTCAGGTTAAGGTTTTTTTTTTCCCCCTGAAGATTTGTCGATAGGTGTGACTGTGAGTGGGAATGATAGTTTGTCTCTACGTGCCCTGCAACTTACTTCCATCACTTCCAGGGCATAAATCGCCGCTTCTCGGCCAAAGTCTGCTGGTATAGGTTCACTCACGACCCAAATGAGGACAACCACTATAGAAATTGAATGGATGGAAATGCTAGCCCAGGCATCCAGAGCCCTTCCCATCATGGAACAATTTTAAATCCTTGGGTGGTCATGATAACACAACCATATCAATCTAAAAATACACAAGCAGACTACCTCTCAGTATCCTTTTCCTATCTAGCTCAAACATCCGTGCAGGATGCATTCTCTGAACAATAATATGTCCATATAAATAAACAATACAATAAAAGTCCATTAACAGAAACAAGATCCAGAAAGAGAAAAGAACAAGGTGAACTCAAACAGCTCACATTGCTGTTGAAGAAGAGTCAACTTGAATGCAGTCGGGAGTTAAAAATATCCAGTGGTAGAAGTCAAGATGAAAGGGTAAGATTAGGAGGTAGAATTAGAACTCAACAACAACTCCTAAAACATAAGCTGACACATGGTGTGAATGCAAACACATTTGCTTTTACACACACAGAGACTGCATGGATTTAGCAATGACAAAATATTTTAATGGAGACTGTTTTTGTAATTTAAACTGTAAAAAGTGCAGTTTTCCTGTCATATCTTTTGTGGGCTGGAATGAGATGAAAGATAAGGACCGTCAGTTCTATAACACCAATTTACAGGCATAAAGTCAAGTGCATGTGTTAATTTCAGTTTGCACAAAGTGCAATGTGATCCCGTGATGGTCAGTGTAGAAAGGACAGCGTTTATAAATAGGACTCAAGTGTAGGCAGACGCCAGTGTAATAATGTGATGATTACTACAGTTTTCATTCAACAAAGACACCTTGTTGGACCCATGCACGTAAATGCAAGAAGAACTATTTTAAGTCAACAATTTTTACATCACTGTCACTAAATTACTTCCAATAATTTTGTATCCCCAGCCAGTCGTTTTTGTTGGTTCCAGGTGAATCAAGTGTCATTTGTGGAAAACAAAAGTCTTGGGACACATTTCTTAATAGAGTAATTAACTAATCAGAGGTTGAGGTAAACCATCTGATTCTGAATTGTTTAGTCTTTTTTTTCTCAATTCTGTGCTTTCTACTATGCGAAAACAGACGATTGTGCTCAGTGCTCAATAACATCTATAAAGGCACGCTTGGATGAATTTGATGTGGAATAACCTGACTCAAGCCCTGAACGCAACACTATCAAACGCTTTAAGGATAAGCTAGAAAAGAGATGGTGACCCCTCAGATCAAAATACGCTTTTCTGCCTCGTCCATGTGTCCCGTAGTCATGATGAACATGTCCCAATGCTTTTACCCATGTTGCAGAGTCTTAAAAGGCGACTCATCAGATTGAACGGCTGCTTCTCATTTGTATTTGACCTCATGTTAATGGTCAAAATCCCCTGTAAGCAATCACCTGAGGTATTCTGGCCAGATTTGTAAAATATCAAATATTTTCAACTATTGAAGGTTTAATTCAGGTTATGTTCATGGTGGTATAGAGTATGGCGGTCAAAATATTCTAGGGAATCAACAAATTTTCCTTACTACTAATTAAAATAATTATTACTTATGTTTCCTATTCCTCACTCATAACAAAATGATAAAGTTGCTTTGTTTACAGAGGTTTTTTTTTCAGCACAGAGAGCAGAAAAAAATAAAATCAAACTGGCCTTGCATTCAATAGCAATTCAGTCAGTGCCCAATGATGGTTACATCATCAACCATACATGCATACCCCTACTTAGGACTCAGATAGCTACTTTGACAAAACCTGTCCACATTGAAGAAGTAATTACCATGTTTCCTCAAATAGTACCCAGGGGTTATTCATTTATGCAATGGTAGCAGGTCTTTATTAAACCGTTAAGGCATTTACTAATGATGACAGCTTTTATCCAAATTGAAATGTGTTATATTTTTATTACACTATAAGAAATGTTTTGTCCTATTCACAAATAAATCACTATTATTCATAAAAATATCCTTTATTTTCTATGGCGCTTGTCCTCATAAGGGTCACGTGTGAGCTGGAGCCCATTCCAGCTGACTTTGGGCGAGAAGCGAGGTACACCCAGGACTGGCTGCCTGCCAATCGCAGAGGAGTGCGCATTTCTGTCATTTATGCCCTAAAAATTGGTTTGCTGGCATTTTGGATTGCACTGATTACCTGTGAATTTCTAGCATGTTTTCAAAACAGTATGTTGTATGATTAAAGTACTAAAAGATAAAGAAGGGTTTCTCAACCTTTGTTGAGCCAAGGCACAATTCAGTGAAATTGGATAATTTCCTGTGGCACACCTGATGATCTCTCACAGTGGTTGCGAATCACTGGATTAAATTACTTGTTGTCTGCACACCTCTCCCACAGTCTTTGATTCAGGTGTACTTCACGTTCGTGGACTGGAGGTGTCAACAGGAAAAGTGTCATCAATTGAGGCAATGAACGGCTCCACGGTGCTGTTGCCGTGTACGTATTCCTCGTGCATTGGCATTCACAAGCTCACATTCAGCTGGCATTATAACAACAATGGCACAATGACCAAGGTATGAGCCTCGCAAGCATTGGTAAAACCTTTTTATTGTCAGCTCTGTGCTGCGTAACCGAAGCATGTTTGTGTGTGTGTGTGTGTGTGTGTGTGTGTGTGTGTGTGCGTGTGTGTGTGTGTGTGTGTGTTTAGTTATGCAAGGGGGTGGTTCCTAGCGAGGGTGTGGAGCCCAAGGTGAAAGTGGAACACGATCGAGTAGAATTTGTGGGTTCTTCAAAGAGCCACAATATCTCCATCCTGCTTTGGAACATCACCTTTGAAGATGAGGGAGAGTACACCTGTTTTGCGAAAAACCCAAAAGAGAAGTACCGCAACCACAGCGCTATCTTCACTCTCAGAGTGGTGGATCAAAGTATGGAACATATTGACATATCTCATCCTGTGTTGTCGTATGTTATGGAGACTTTCTCTCATCCGATGTCTTTTTTGTCTTTTCACACTTTCAGTGAGAGAGGTTGATAACACTTTAACTGTCATCATTGTCTCTGTGTTGGGCGGAGTCATTGGCTTAGTTATCATTGTTATGGTGATAAAGGCCTTGGTGGTCCAATTCCTGCTAAAAGATGATGAGAAGAAGTAAGTTGTCTGGAGATGGTGAATGGCACTTATCACAACATGCATGACTTACATGATTTGTGACTCTTTTCTAAACTTATCATAGACTTGACAGTCTTGGGGATAAACTTACATAATATCAGAGTTTGCGAACAATTCGTTCCAAGTGAAGTTTATTTATAAAGCCTTTTATCCCAAAAGAGTTGCAAAAGGCTTCAGAGGTCACAAAAACACACACACACACACACACGCACACACACACACACGCTTGCCTCGCTTCTACTTCCTCCTTCGCTGTTCGTGGCGCGTCCATTGTGGGGGTCTGAGTTGTTGTAGGCAGCCAGACCAGACTGCAGTTCCGTAGCGCCTCAATGAGAGTAGACTTTTAACTCCGTTAAAGTAGTTCTGCCTGTGTTGAGCAGAAACCTACGACTGCATCAGAGCGGATTTGGTGCGTGAGAGTCAACTGTTGGGATAAACCCGTATTTTAAGTAGGACTCCTGATATAGTGTTGTTTCGTTCGCGAACGACGTTCAAAAGAACAAATCTTTTCAGTTAACGTAATGAGCGGAATTAGTTTATGAAACGATTTCGTTCTTTGAGCTCTGCCGCCGTTAGCCAGTCCGCTCGGACCGGAAACGGAAACGTTCGAGTCGACTGGGACCTGAAAGGGAAACGTTCTGTGCAGTCTTGACGAGTCAATTGAGACGCGCAGCCGTCTGGGCGGAGAAGATCCGGTCAATTTTCAAAATAAAACACATTGACACGCGAATTGCAATACAACAGAAATTATATAAATTGGTCATTCTTTCCCTGGGGCCCGGTAACAAATGCCTCATGGCCCGGTACCGGTCCACAGACCGGTGGTGGTTGGGGACCACTGGTTTAAACAACATTTTAACATTCCTTATACTCTATGATGAAATTAAAGTAAAGTAAAACTACTGGCAGACACAGGCATAATGGAGAGTGAAAGGAACAGTGTTTGCACGTTGATACTTTCACCTCCTATTATTTTATAGATATTACTGGTATTTTGCGTGTCATAAACGTGTGCCTGTAAGCAGGCAAAATATAGAATGATATATTTAGCTGTGTTTCCTTCATTGCTACATACAATACTGTTTAAGAAACTGTGGTTGGTTGTGAAATTGAAAATATATCCAAACAAAAGATCCTCTTCACTATATAACATCTGCGTGAATGATGATAAGGTGACCTCTTAAATCTCACATCAGTCAGCAATTACTCCATCAAGTTATGTTTAGTATGTTTTATATCTAAGCATTCATGTGGCTCAGTCATAATTATACAGCAGTTTTCATTGTTGCTACTGCTGCTTCTGTATGTTAATCTTTGTTTTCTCTATTTCCCTGCAGTAAAGAGTGCCTGGTTAATGCCTCAGGGAACGACAATACCGAAAATGGACTTACAGGAGCCAAAGCTGAAAACAAAGGAACACCAAAGGCATGAGCAAGAAGGCAGCAGCGTATGTCTGTATGCTTGTATATGTGTTATAACAAATGTACACTATCAATGAATGAACTGTCTTCTCTTGTTGCTACATAGTAAACCATGCAAATGCACAGTTAAAACATGGCTTGAATTAGAAAACGTCTGCAGAAGGCTGGGTCACTTTTGTCTACGTGGCAGCGCATTTGTCTGTATTATCCAACTCTGCACGCTTAAATTCAGTATTTTTGGATTGAACTTGATCAGCATACTGTATATTCTTTTCCCCAATTAGTTTATAGCTAATATGAAACCTAAACATTAATCAAACAGAGAAAAGATGCTCAAATTGGTGGAAAAATGGATTGGAATAATTGAAGAGCACAAAATGGCTGAGATGCCTCTCTCAAACCAGCATTTTAATTTAAAAAAAAATATATGCTCTGAGCAGCTGAATGGAACACGTGGGTAGCAAGTGTGCCACACAGTCGAAGATTCTGGGTTCGAATCTTGGCTCAGACATTTGAGTGAGGAGTTTGCATGTTTGCCACACCAGCATGGGTTTTCTTTGTGTACTACCACATTCCAAAAAAAACATGCAAGTCCAGTTAGTTGAGTAATCTAGGCTAGTTTACAGCTCACAATTGACCTATGTAATACGCAATAGAAAATAATAATAATAATGGATAAATGGATGGATTGATAATGTATTTGTTATGTGAGTCCTTTTCTTCAAAGGACTCACAACGTTTTGTTTTTGTTTTTCACAACTAACAAGCCGTAGGTTTTAATTATTACTCTCCTGGAATTCCGAAATTCATATTAGAATGTCAAAAACCAGGTTCAGTTCAGGTCATTAAAATCAAAAGCAGATTTGACTGAATACAGACTAGCTGACAACAAGGCTTCCAATGAGGCAAATGAATGATCCAGTTCTTCTCAGTTATTTTATTTTTAACATTTTTTGGTTTTCGCTTTAGATTATGAAACACAGGTGCCTGCTCTGCTTTTGCTCCCTCTGTTGGCCGGAGGATTAAATCACAGAAAATTATTTTGGGGGGGAAAGTATTAAAACACTAACCCTGATCCAAGACAATCCCAAGACTACACAGCTCCCTAAAGAGAATGAAGTGAATGATGCTGCTTCTGACTTATCAAAAGATTGTTTTTTTTAAGCATGCATATATTTTAAAAAACGCCACACATGTACAGTATTTGTTGTCTACGACACAGGAGGAACGTTTGTATGAATTCATGAAGTTGTAAAATGACCGTTCATATAAACCTTGGCTATCAACAAGCAAGTTAGGGTGACAGCAAACAATTGGAACAATTGAAATAGTTTGTTCAGTTACAGAATATTACTAAAGTAATATCATGGCTTTATGAGAATATAGTCAGAATAATGTAATATTACGAGATTAATTATGGAATTAAGTTGTTACAATATATTACAAGACAGAAGGCATAATAATTGAAAATTGTGTAATTTGGGAAACATACAGTACCTGCATTAAATGACACTTAAGGATAAGTTTCACAAAAAGTAAAAGTTTTTGGCACATCGACCCCATCATCAGTATGAACAACTAAATCTGTGAACTACAGCAACTGAAATCTCCTCTTTTTTTCCTCATTTAACAGTATTGTTTATAATAAATAGTAAATAATAAATATATAAAGTTAAACTTTATTGTCAAATTAGTCCGACTTTTTTTCTAAATAAATAACTTCATTCATGTTACATTGCAAAAAAAATTCTTATTCTGACATCATTCTGGTAACTTTATGACTTTATTCTTGTAACTGTACAACTGTAGTCTTGCAAAATTCCAACTTCATTCAAGAAATGTTATGACTTCATTCTGGTTACGTTGCCACTTTATTTTCAAAATATACTGTAACCTTTCTTCTCATTACACATTTTTCTTGTCAGTGTTGCTCTAATACACATTGGTAAAAAAATAATAATAATAACATTTAAAAAAAAGAGGAGGTATGTCCACCAGTAAAAAAAGGACAAATTTATTTCATTTCATTTTTAAGAATAAAGGATTTTAGAATGTCACTTAACTATAATAACTTAAATAAGTGGAAAGGGATAGATTTAGTGCCATCCTGCTATTAGCTCCTTCACGTTGTGCCCTCTATGCAACGCTACCAGAGGTTATTTGAGAAGTTGTCATACATGACCTGCCACACACCCTCACACATACCTAGGATAGATGGGACAGCTGAGTGCTACACACACACACACACACACACATGCTCACGCGCACACACACACACACACACACACACGGTCACATACCAGAGAGTGGTACACAGGCCTTGCACACAAACAATACTGCACTTTACCACTGTTCCGAGTGGCTGCACAAATCAACATTAAATCATTTTTTTATGATATTATATAACAATTAGAAAACAATCAAAAAGTCAGGAAATTAAACTCGTCGTGTTTCAGTTAGCTATGGGTCAACAGCCATGCGTTTGTTTTATCGTTCACATAGTTCACTCAGGCCAGCTTACTTAGTTGTTCTATTTTCCTTCTTGCTTTCAAAGGAAGCAATAATATAGACTTTATAATGCAATAACATGTTCAAGGGCACTTTAAAATGTTTCGGGACGAAGGCACTGCCCATTATAGGCACTGTGGTAAAGCGACTCAGTGGGCCGATGCATTGAACATATTTTTACCTGGCATATTTGCATTGTATTCCATACATACTGATTACTATTTTTCCTGCTCATTCCACAACACTGGTGATCCCTCACTTTACTTGAGAAAATAAAACCCTACAATGAATACAGATCTACAGATAGCGCCATTGTATCTACTGTAATACGCAATGTAATCAATCCCCTTAAAGAAAACATTGTCTAATTCTTACAGTTATAGCTTTATCTCATTGAATGTATCTAGCGATGAATGTCAAAATGCAATATCACAAAGTCTCGTGTTCTCTCACTTTTCATAGATACAATTGGACAAATATATTGGGACACATTTTTCAAATATTGTCCCCGAAATCTCGTTTTTTTTTTTTCAATTTACCAAACATTATGGGTATTTCCATGCATCCAACTTCCAAAAAAAAAAACTCACAGACACGAAATCTTGTAAAAAGTCTTCCCAAAAGAGTGGAAGCTGTTAGAGTAGCAAATGTGGGACTAAATCCACATTGAAGGGCAAGGTGTCTCAATACATATATAATGTACATACTTTAACTTTACTTTGGTAACACACATAATTCATACAGTATAACAAAAGTCTGATTTCAAATGTTCCTTCATTGTGACAGCTTTCCAAACAAAACCGAAGATGCCATTTGTATGTAGAAGCTGATTAAACACTCGAGTGTAACAGTAATAGCAGGTTTTGCAATTACAGTGTTATACCTTTTGTGTGTGATATCATAGATGACATGTGAAAGTACTAGAACAAACGTAAGCAATTGATGTGATAAAGGATAAACATCTCAAAATATCCTGCAGGGACAGGCAGTATGGTGGAGTTAGATATTAGTCATTCCTCAAATGTAATGCGTAAAACTA
Organism: Phyllopteryx taeniolatus; assembly: GCF_024500385.1. NCBI lineage: Eukaryota > Metazoa > Chordata > Actinopteri > Syngnathiformes > Syngnathidae > Phyllopteryx > Phyllopteryx taeniolatus. The sequence goes on along the minus strand of NC_084509.1, from coordinate 3,116,530 downwards.
TTTAGTCTGTTTGTTACACACATTTTTGTTCCCTGATTTTAGTGTTGTGGGGGGGGGGGGGGGGGGGAATAAGCTGATTTGCTTGTCTGTTGACCTCATATCGAAGTTCTGGCAGCATTTTATAAAGGTGCAGATCCCACAAATGCATGCTCCTTTCAAATATATGTATGATTTATTACTAGGAGGCCAATGTTTACATTTGCCAAATAATAGTTTTAGTGAATGATGTCATGTGTGGAAGCATGATTAATATTTAATGACAGTCATATGTGCAACAACCTCTCTCACATTTGTCTCTTTACTAATTCTGAGCCCTTCTGACGACACGAGTCATCATCAGCTGACTGTGTACAACCATTGCTGCAGTACTCAATATAATGTGCTATATAATATCCATCTAGTTAAGTGAGCATGAGAGGCTTTTTGTCTCAACTGAATTAGCTCATCAATTAAATGTCTACATAATAGAGAGAGAAAAAACATTGCATAAAGCGAAAAGTAGGGGTTCACATTATATATTTACATGGCTATAATACAAGTGTAACAACACATTATACGTACGTAGTCCAGCAAGTGATACAAATTACCCTTGTGACTCTTTTTCTCCGATTGTTTATAATCACGTCTGTAACTCATATTTTAGCACCATTTATACTAAATTTTAAGGTTATTAGGGGAAGGGACCACAAAGATACAGTGCCTTGCAAAAGTATTCACACCCTTGGCTTTTTTTCTTACCCATTTTCTTGACTGTACGTACTTCTCATTCACTTCAAAACTTTGACTATTTTGAGAAGATCCATCAAATAAAATTCAGATAAAGAAATCGCTTAAATCAGAGGTTAATTGCAATGTAACAAAATAGGTTAAAAAAAAAATATATATATTAAATTTAAAAAGCCAAGGGGGTGAAGGCATTTTCAAGGCATGATATAGATAAAATTACTTCAAATTGACAGCTAAGGGCAGAAGCCATGTCATGAATAGTATTACTATTAAAGGCAAAACAATTTATTAGAAAAATGGCGATTGACCACTATGTTTTCTTACAGTAAATTCTTAAAACTGCCACAGCAGCTGGAGCTCATACTGCCAGTCCACGAGTCTCATGTCTGCCCAAATATTACACTGATACATTTGAAATAAATATGTATTGCACTTATCACTGTCACAACTACTAGCGATTTGTAACACTTCATCTTAGACCACACTGCCAAGTCTGCTCCCACATTCCACTCAAACCCAAAGATCAAACCTCGGATTGATGCACTTCAACAGGAATCTTAACAATTAGAATAGAGGACGAAATTAAAGCATTACAGCATGCCCTTACATTACAGCAAACCTAAATGTTTTCCAATGCAATCAAGCTATCAAAGACTGCTCATGTTATATATAAACACAAAATACCATTCTAAAGTATTGCAGCAATTGTTTGTATTTTACTTCCAAATCTACTGTGTAATTGTTTATTTGTCTTCGCTGACACATGCAACCCCAAATTTCCTAGATTAAAGTTCCTCTGAATGTCAATCTCTTTGTCTCTCTGTAATCATGCTGCTCATGCTCACCTCATGACTATGTACTTAGAACTTGACTTGTTAAGGTAATATAATTATGTAAATAAAATCATTCTAATTGCCGGGAACTCTGCAGTGTCCCTGCCTGTTTGTGAAACACTACATCTAACCCAACGTGGAGGAGTACATCTATAAAAAGTCTACACACCCCTGTTCAAATGCCAGGTATTTGTGCTATAGAAAAATTACACCAAGATTCAAAACTGTTTCTACCATTAATGTGACATATAACCCATACAACTCAATTGTAAAAGCATTTATATCTTTAAGAGGGGTGAAGTAAAAAATAAAATGCACACCCTCATGCAACTGGGAATCTGTCTGTGTTCAGAATTAACCAGAGCTGCCAACCTATAAAAATGTACTTCCAGAACAATTTGTCCGAATTTGTCTGAATTTCCATATTTTCAAATTTTTGTCAAGAACATTTCCGTCTGACAGTCATACTCATTAATAAATTATGGCTTCAATATTTGTCATTTTGACGTTTTTATGACATCAACCTTGTAATGGTGGACGCAGTTGCAGTCTGAATCAAAGTACCAGTATATGAGATTTCGTTGTTCCATCATCAACTATATCTGTCTATGGATTCATTTATCTTTTCCAATTCTGTTTTCAACCCTGCGAACAAAAAACAACAACAACAACAACAACAAAAAAAGTCTATTTAAGCAGATTAATCAGATCTCAAAAGTAAAAATTTTAATTCAGCACTCTATTTTGCAAACAAACAAATACCATTGCTGATAGATTGAATTGGATAGTTAATGTATGGACAATAGTTCTGGTTTCTATTTTGTGCGATGTACTTCTTGTACGCATACACGAAGTACATGTAAGAAGAAATGTAATTACGTCTCCTATTGCATGCTATTTATATTACATATATTTCCTACAGTATGTCTACAATTGCTGCTGAAATAAAGGTTATCTTGTCTTACATTACAAATATTTATTAATAATAATACACTTTTAACCTGCCCGCGTTCTGAAGTGTCCCTATAACTGGAAGTGTGTGGCATAACCCCCGTACTTGTTAATTAGTGTGCAAATCCATGCATGTGGCACATGCACTTGATGACGCAAGGGGGTCTGTCAGTCATGGGCAGTAAGAATGCTTGCCAGTACTCGCCCCACCACCACCACCACCACCCTTACACGCCCCTAACCCCCAAGTTAAACAGTGACCTCACTGTTAAATATTAGTAAATAGTAGTAAACCAGTAGTAAACAAAATGTAAACGTCTTGCTTACCGACACATTTTTGGAAACAGCTCACAAAATTTAGGCAGAGTAATTTTGCATCTGACTCTAAATTGCCCTTAGGTGTGAATGTGTGCGCGAATGGTTGTTTGTTTCTATGTGCCCTGCGATTGGCTGGCGACCAGTTCAGGGTGTTGCCTCTCGCCCGACTATTGCTGGTATAGGCTCCAGCACGCCTGCTGCCCTAGTGAGGATGAGCGGAACGGAAGCTGAATGAATGAATGAATTTTGCATCTGCTCTAAATTGCCCAGAGGTGTGAATGTGAAACTTAAAATGCCATTTTAGTTCTTTTTTTTGTTTGTTTTGTTTTTTAAAAAAGCTCCCATTTAAATTTTATTTTGTGCACGAAAATGTTTTTTCAATTTTTGTTTTAGTTATTTCGTTTGTTTTCGTTTGCCATTATACCCTTGGGGCAGCCACACCAGAGACACAACTATTTTAATATAAGCATTAAAAAAATAATCTGTTTTCCATAATATAACCCCCTTGGCGTACTGATTTTTGTTTAGTAAAAGACTTGCTACCGCCCAAATTTACTGTATTGTCAATAGGTTCACAAATTTCAAACTCAACCTAGAAATCGCATGCGTTTGCTAAGAGATGTTAAAGAGCGATCAGGAATGCTGAGCTAACACATAATTAGAGAGGCAGTGCGCAGGATAGTGGATGACATCAGCGCAATCTGACAGGATACTTAGTGAGAACTTTAATAAGTATTATTATCATTATCATATAATTCTTATTATCAATTCTTCTTATTATTATTACAGAAAAAGTAGAACAGTTTCCACAAGACATCAACAAGAAGCTTACTCTCCTGTCATTATGACCCAATACACCAAGAGGTTTATTACACGTACTGTATTATGAAAATTAGATACATTCGAAATGTAGTCACATTTTCAAGTAAACAATGCCGTGATGGAACATGGAATGGTTATTGGTAAACAAAAATATTGACATGGCGAATGCATTACATATCTTTACAAAAACCCAAATAAAAATGGTGCAAAAGTAAGAGCTTTCTTATTATACTCTGGAATTCTTTGAGAATTTCTCACATTTGCCTCTTTTGGCAAAATAAGAGGATGTAACTTCCACATCTAACTTTTGTAAGTAAAAAAATAATTACCGTACAAATGCATTGCTCAGTCCTTTTTCCCTGGCCCTCCTTTTTTTTTAAATACATAACAGCAAAACCTCAGCTGCCTCTGTGACATAAACCATACAAAGTCTCAACACAAAGACATTTACAAAATCATAGATATTTCAAAAACAATGAACAATATTTACAATCTTAAGCATAAACCCCAAGGAGAACATGAAAACTTGCTCCAGGGTTGGTCACAGTATAGGATGATTTACTTTAAAGTGGCTCTGTTGTTCATTCGAACACAAGCGTCTTTATGGCTGCTTTTCACCAAACATCCATCATCCCTCCATCATTTTCTACTGGTTCTGACGAGCAGCCAGGAGGTAGCGGGAAGCCCCACAATTTGTTATTGGCTATACGATGCCCCTTTGCCTCGTCTTAACCAGTCTCGCCACGGGGACTGGACCTTGTCCTGATTGGGGTCTCCACTCCAAGGGAAAGCGGTCCTGATGGACTTGCGGAAGAATGATATTCCTTGCGAGGTGATCTTTTGAGGCTGCTCCGACTGCTGCTGCGACCTCAGCTGTTGGTTGATAACGATCTGGATGTCGTCCTGACGAAGAGCGCAAAATAATTGCCAATGAGAAGATTACCAATGACGCATTATGTTGTTTTATAAAGAAAAAAAAACATGTAACATGCACAAAGGGAAAAACTATTTAACTGTGGTATGGATCAGAGAACATTTAAAAACAATTTGTGCCCATTTTAGTTAAACTTGCAAGTAATTTTTCATCACTGTCCTTAATTCCTCAATAATAATTGCAGAAATCTTGTATAGTTTGGTTTAGGATTGCAGTCTAAACTGCAAATGGTTAATGTTAAAACATCTATCGCTGGTAATTACATTCACTGCCACTGACGGCTTTAGAAGTCAAATATCCAAGTTAACTGGGAGGGCTGGCAGTGGATGAGTTTTTAAAGCATTGAAGCAAAGATGTTTTCTAATAGCCATTAGAGAGCCAATTTTTCATCTAAAATCCTGAGGAAAACGTCCATCTTAAACATTCCTGACATTATATATGAATTCATTATTTCTTATCATGCAATGGTATTTAATACTATGATTTCCAATTAGAGCAGACAGGACAAAGCTGAAAGCTCAAAACTAAGTTATGATATTGGTTGAAACTTGCATGAGAATTGTTAAAGAAGTGGGATGACAGACAAGGGCCACATACATTTCTATAAAACCCAAGTGTATGATAAGTTTGACTCGTTTCTCAACATGAGCTCTGCTCACAGACCAGCAAAAGGACTGAGAAAATTGTAATATGAATGCTGGACCAGTAGATGGCAATGTAAAGAAACATTACGTGTGCACACACAAAGAGCTTGTCCTCATGATCCCAAACTGTCTTTTGAATAGCTTTAATCAGCTTTTGTATGGCTTTAGAGTTTGACGAGTGTAAGTAATGTGACTCTGTTGGTCACGGTAGTGGTATAGAATATGTACACTGTATTTGAGAAGTGTTATAAGCACAAACGCTACAACAGTGCGGTGGTCCACCACTACTGTTTTGATTGTGACATTTTCCCAGGTTGAACACTTAACACACATGCATGTCCTGTATTTTCACAGATGACCGTTTTGAGTAACAACAACTGAATCATTGTCAAAACGATGTATTTGTTTTCAGACTCGAAAACACTATTGTATTATGACAAATGGTCAACATGAGTTTCTAGTGCATACAGCCCTGAAGAATCAATGTAAGAACACAAATGAAGAGCTTACCTGCCAGGCCTCCAGTTCCTGTGAAAGCTCCAGTTTACGTTGAATCGCGTCTAATAATTGATTGTTCAGAGACATCATTTCGACTTTACTCCGGACCAACTCGGCCTCCATCAGGTTTTTCCTGGAAAAAAAATCAGTACGTGCATACAATATGTACAGAAAGTCATTCACTGTGGAGACGTTTTACTTCAAAGTTCTTCAAGAACTAACACTTCCTCAAATTCCTCAAACAGTGCTGTGGATAGTGCATTGTATTTACTTTGTTTTTGTGGACCACTACTTCCTTAATTTGACATGAGCAATGGGCATTATGGGCTCAATCTGTATCAATCTTTTAACATATACGTGCCTGCGTGCGTTTTCTCCTGGTACTCCAGTTTCCTCCCACATTCCGAAAACATGCATGGTAGGTTAACTGAAAACTCTAAATTGTCTGTAGGTGTGAATGTGAGCGCAAAAGGTTGCTTGTTTAAATGTTCCCTGCGATTGACTGGTAAGCCAGTTCAGGGTGTACCCCGCCTCTCACCCGAAGTTAGCCGAGATAGCCGCCAGCACACCCTATTGAGGATAAGCGGTTAAGAGAATGGATGGATGGATGAATATATTGTAAATTATTTAAACTGAGCATGATAAAATGTTATATTGGTTACAGACTTAATACACATTCTTCATATTCTTAGAGGGTTGTCCAATGAAGATATAACAATGTTGTTTGATTATGTTTGTGGCATTTTTAAGAACCATGAATAACGGTTAAAAGGATTAACTGACATTTGCAAGGATAACTAGGCCTTCATTTTGAAAAACCTAATTGAGGACTTTTTAAGGATTTCTAAGGATCTGCGGACACCCAGTATACAGTATAGATATTACTGTTGGTTTAAAGGAGATTGCACATGAAGGATAACTGACTTGGCAATGGCTTCATCTCGGTCTCTGATGGCCTGTTGGGCGACTTCAGCCTGCTCCTTGACGCTGTGGAGCTTCTGCCTCATTGCAGCATTCTCCTGCTGCTGTTGCAAATTCTGAAAAGGAAAAACAGTTCAGTGATTTATCTCCTCATTTGCTGTAACTTTACTGTAAGAACTATTTTTTATAGCATTGATAACATGTTCATATCATGTAGCGGTGTGAATCCGCTGAAAAGGTACCTTAAAGGGAGTTAGTAATCTTATTGTCTTATTAGATGTGAAATTTTTTTTTTTATTAAGTATTTGTCTTTTTTTTTAATCACCATATGTTGTAACTGGGCGGCACGGTGGACGACTGGTTAGAGCGTCAGCCTCACAGTTCTGAGGACCCGGGTTCAATCCCCGGCCCCGCCTGTGTGGAGTTTGCATGTTCTCCCCGTGCCTGCGTGGGTTTTCTCCGGGCACTCCGGTTTCCTCCCACATCCCAAAAAAACATGCATTAATTGGAGACTCTAAATTGCCCGTAGGCGTGACTGTGAGTGCGAATGGTTGTTTGTTTGGATGTCCCCTGCGATTGGCTGGCAACCAGTTCAGGGTGTATCCCGCCTCCTGCCTGATGACGGCTGAGATAGGCTCCAGCACGCCCGCGACCCTAGTGAGGAGAAGCGGCTCAGAAAATGGATGGATGGATGGATAGTTGTAACTGGCAGCAGCATTGTGTAGTTTGCACTTGTGCCTCACAGGGTTAAAAAAGATCCAACTCAGACATCCAGCTTTTATGTAAATACAATTGCACTCTGAGTCTATGACGCAGAGATGGGTTGAATTGAGAACACACAGATGAGACGTCTCATAAAGATCTACTTGGGTCACAACCCTCCCCAGCAGCTTTGTGCCACCTGATCTCTGAAACCATACGATGTGCTTGAATTCCCACACTGATCACACGTCCAGACAACAAAGCATGATGCAGCTTCTGGAGCATACAGGAAGAACAAAAAGATCGGATGGCAGCAATGCATTTGTTCAAAACTTTCCCCCAGAAGAGACTATGACGTTTTGGCCTACTTGTATTGTTTCCCAAGCAAACAATAGGTTCGGGCATACAGTACATATTTAGCTACGGGTATGAATTACTGTATGTTCACATTGGTTAAACTCACTCACATTCAATGAAGGCTTAAAAAAGCATTTAATATATCAGCTGTAACGATTAGCCAACATTCGTAAGACGAACAGGACAAAGACATGACCTGTAATTTTTTGTTCCTTTTCAACTTTTCTCAACTGCAGGTCTACAAATTGACAGACTGGCTATCTGCAGTACAGTGGAACCTCTAAGGTGAAAATCATTCTGTTCAGGAACGCTATTTTACCTGCGAATTGTTCCAATTTTAGAAGAAATGTTTCCCATAGAATACAATGAAAACAGAATGAATGCAACATAAATGGTCTAACATTTTTAATAATCATAAAAACAATAATTGTTAATAAATTTCCGAAATAAAAGACTTTATTGACAAAGGCGTAATGTGAAAACGTTGTGGTGCAGACGCGCCTCACGCATTTCATTTACACAAGTTAAGCACTGTAAAACAATCAACCACTCTACCTAACTTGTCTCAGTTCCATTCAAGGTTTTTCATGAGAACGTTTTTCTGTGTTGCTCATGTTTTGTTTGCTTATGAGGGCTTCAGTTGATTTTCTTTTTCATGGTTCACCACCTGCATCTATTGAAAGTGCCTTCTGCTGAAGTGGTGCTATAAAAATACATGACCTGTGACATATTAGGACACAGGAGTTTTAGAGGTGTCATTTTCTGTTGAATTCTGGTTCTAGAGGTTTTTTTCACTGTACTATTGCAGTAGATGTAGATAATGGCAAATTTTACGGTTCTGTTACCTGTGTGCCGGAGGCCTGCGCCAGAGTTTGGGCCACGGTCTTCAGCTGGTACAGAATGTCCTTTAGGTTCTCCTCTTGATCTGTATCTTCATAACACGTTACACTCTTCTGGGCCAGTGGCAGCAGTAACTGAAGGATCAACCCCATTTCCTCTGTTAGCTATATTTAAAAAGAAGAAAAGGTACATTATGTGGACGGTAAGCCTTAAAGCATGTACATCTCAATGAATTCGAATATTGTGGGGAAACTTCATTTATTTCAGTAGTTCAATTCAAACCGTGAAACTCACTACCGTGAATGGATTTAGTACACTGTTAGCTACATTATGTTGACAATAATTCTCAAAGAATGAACAGGCACATCTCATACATTTGAATACTCTGGAAGACAGCAGCTCAGTTCAAAAAGTAAAATTTGTATATGATTTCGATTCATGACACACAAAGTGAAATTAGATTTTATAGGTGACAACTAATGAAAACAGAAAATTCAACATCAAGAAATTTGAATACATTAGAAATAATTTTTGGAAACGTAACGTAAAAATGAAGTAGCCATCTGAAAGTTACTTCCCAATCTGTTTAATCACTCTGTATAATATGACTTTTACTTTTGGAATTGAACTACAGTGATGAAATATTTTTACCATGATATTATCGTTTATTGAGCTGCACCTCTATTTAATTATCAATATTTTTTTTTACTCATGAAACAAATTCTATGTCACATGCTCAATCCCTTTTAGGACACTGACGCAAGATGGTGCTGATATACATTTACTTATACATTTTTTTTTAAGTATCTTATGACTTCCTTTCAAATACTTTATAGTCGAAGAGATAATCATAAATGTTATGATAAGGTGGCAAACATATGTGGCAAGCACATGTTCTGGAGGGTTAAAACAAGGAAACGCTCCAACAATGTGGCTGACAAACAGGAAACCTATTGAATGACTCATAAATGTTGTTAAATTATATTTTCCTGTGGTAAGAGCATGTAGGAGTGATTATGGTTGGTGGGTTTCCCTGTGTTCTTCAGTTTTCTTCCACACATAATTCAAAAAAGAAAACTGTTCTCCCATATACTTGTTGTGTAGGTTGATCAACTCATTTCGTATTACTTGGCCTTCACAACCAGTGTCAAATCTCAAGTGTACTGTACAGTACACAATGTTCTCTCATCACGTTCTGTCATCAGGAGACACTGCTACTGTGTTTCACTAGCAGACCAAGGTATAATAGTGGATGAATAATAAGAGTCAATGCGATACAATATTTACATTTCGGTCATAAGAATTATGGAGAGTGAAACCAGACCATTGTTAACACTAAATAGCCTCACAAAACACCTCTTTTGGTGAGCGAACAAGAGCCGCACGGCATCATACTGCACTGAGAGGTGTTTTGAATGTGTTAGTTACCTTATGTAGTACACAAGTGGAGACTTTGGTAAAAGGCCATTGTTTTGTCTCATAATCATGTTGAGGATCCTAAACACATTTAAGAGTTTTGCATAGTACTTTGGTATACATACAGCTAAACATACTGAGAGAGGCAGACTAATCTAACAAACTCATCTAAATGGGCGTCGCTCCAAAAAACATAAAATGAATGTCACTGTGACATAAAATGAGCATCATCAATGTGGAGCACAGAACGTGAATCACCTGAAAAAAAGAAACCTCTCATCATAGCGTGAGAACATCTTTAATACTGCGCAGGGAACTCGTTTCCAAGATCTGGCAAGGTTCCAAACTTTAATTCATCTGAGAAACTCTTCATGTACCTCAGTAGCTTTGATTACTTACAGAGAAAAGCGTGCAGGTGACAAAGGGAGAAGTCTATTTGTTTCGAGACTGAATCTACGAAAGTGCAGCGCACTATTAGAAAAAACAGCAACGATATATTACATCTCTATGAGTTCTGTTTGTTTTGGTACCTCTTCTTTACTGACTCCTAAGTCAGCCATGTCCAGCTCGGAAAGTAGGGATGCATCTCTGAGGCTTTTGGATTCTTGTAGGGAGACCTGTTCTTCCAGCTCCTCCACCTGTGCTTGAAGCTGCTGTGAGCGACCCTGCGCCACCTCCAGCTCCTGTAACGCTTCAGCGAGCTGAAAAAAACAACACACGTGAGACAAACATATTGCTCAGAAGTATTTTCACCTGAAAAGTAATTATCGTGGGATTATTTTCATACGCAATTACCCTTATAAGGGAGGTTATTGTAACTAGAAACCCAAGTTTCAGACAAATACAATAAATAAATAAATAGCGTAGACCAAACAGGAAAATAGAGGCAGCAGCTACTGTATGATCTGCTTTGGATGTCAGGAAAGCAAAAGTGAAACTGCAAGCTTGTAAACAATAGCAACGACAGTATAACTACTTTAAAGCGCTGATGATTTTTCTTCATGGAAAGAATGTTTTTACTCTTTTCTTGACTGAATTCTTTTAAAACGCAAATTACTAAGATGGATGTGATCCAATTTCTAGACCCGAGGTCATTGGGGCTTTTTTTTTTTTTTTTTTTTAAACTCATGTACAACACTTCCAGTGAGACGAAAATCCTGACATGCCAGATTCCTACTTTCAGTCAACATGAAACTTAACGAACGTGTGGAATCCAGAGCTGCAAGTGAAAGTTGCAGCAAATGGGACACACAGATAACGTAAGCTGTAGTAAGTTTCTTTTCGTTTATTTACATAAGTGTCTTCAATCAGTCACATTTTTAAACATGCACAGGTGCATGCATAGCGCGTGTATGTGTGTGCGTGTGTGTGAGTGTGTGTGTGTGTGTGTGCCTACCTGGTGGTCGTGCTGCTGGTTGAGCTGGTCGTGCGCAGCCAGACGTGTGCTCAAACTGGCTAAGTTAGCTCTCAACTCAGCATTCTCCTGACAAACGTTCCCCAAACGCTCCTCCAGAGCTTGTTCCCTTTGTGTGAGGCGCAGCACCTGGACACACACCCAAAAACTGACCTTAATCTTCTGAGATATTCCTAAATATGACCAATTTCAGTTATCTTACCACTGAGGACGTCAACGGGAGTTTTCAAAAACTACTGTTGTGATTTTTGTGGTAATGAAAGAAATATGGGTCAAAAAAAGGGAAGAAAACTTAAATTTCTGCAAACTCTTTGGGACATTTCCTCAGCTGGGGAATTGTTGGGGAAAAGTTGGAAACAATCAGTTTTAGTAAGAAAAGGTATTGTAATTTAGGTATTTTCACAAGATTTATAAATGTATTTATTCCCCCATTTGGCTTCATTACCTTAATATTGACAATATCTGTCTTTGTAGGTTGTTTACTTTGACTATAGAATTGATTTCAATTCTTTTTGCCTTCTCATTGATGCTATATACAGTATATGCTAAAATAAACTTGATTAAACTGATATTTCATTTCCAGCTAATTTGGATTGCAGTTTGGTTGCACATAATGTTTATTTACCTGCTCTCTCATGGCGCTGATCACCTCCTCATCCTGAGGCCTGTTATGGTTTGTAGTTTTTTTCAGGTCTTGTTTTAGCGTCTGCAGCTCACGAGCCATGACCCTCTCCACTTCCATTGCCTGTAAACAGTAAGCAGTACTTATCGATAATATCATGTCTGTTGTCATTTTTTGTTCTTTCTTTTAGAGATGTGGAACATAAAGGAGGGGATACAAAAAAACAAGTTTAAAAAAAATCTCTTAGGGGCATTGGGTTTAATAGGATTGAGGCCACAATCTCCAACCTAAAAACAGTTGAATGTAGCCAGTATGTCTGTCTATCAATACGTATGTGCGCCTCTAAATCTCTGTTGGGGTTGGCTAAGAAGGCTTTGAGACTGGGTGTTCCCAGGTTCCAGGCCCGCCGTTGACTAAACCTATAGAAAGATTCCCCTTTGTTTTAACACCTTGACTTATAAATATCTGGTAGAGTACTACAATGTATCTAGGTGTAGAAGTAAAATGTTAATAGAAATATGTTGTACTATTCCATTGTGGGGGCACGGTGGCTGACTGGTTAGAGCGTCATCCTCACAGTTCTGAGGTGCGGGGTTCAATCCCCGTCCCCGCCTGTGTGGAGTTTGCATGTTCTCCCCATGCCTGCGTGGGTTTTCTCCAGGCACTCCGGTTTCCTCCCACCTCCCAAAAACATGCATTAATTGGAGACTCGAAATTGCCCGTAGTCATGACTGTGAGTGCGAATGGTTGTTTGTTTCTATGTGCCCTGCGATTGGCTGGCAACCAGTTCAGGGTGTACCCCGCCTCCTGCCCGATGACAGCTGGGCTAGGCTCCAGCACGCCCGCGACCCTAGTGAGGAGAAGCGGCTCAGAAAATGGATGGATGGATGGATATTCCATTGTTTGTGCTCACTTTTATTCTGTTTTGAAATCTGGTGAGAATATTTTGGGTTATTCCTTTCGGAGTCCAGGCCCTTCAACTAGAATATAATATACATAAAAACCAGTTCATTCATATATAAACATACAGTACAGGTATATTTTTTCCCGGCTCATAGCGCTTTGTTTGTATGCTTGCATTCCACAACACAATAGTGGCCTCATGCTGGTTCATTACTTCAAGAAACACATTGCGTTCCCTGAAGTAAGAACAAAGGAACAATACCTCCATGTAAAAAAAAGTGCTTGGTAAATATCTATAAATGGATGAATGAGATGTGATGCGAAAAATAACAAAAACACAAGCCAGAAATGAAAGAGAGAAGAGAAGAATTATGAGTGTAATCCGTGTTAAAAAAAAAAAATATTAAAAAACAATAAAAATCTATTTAACACCTTTGTGGTGCTACTAAAGAAGGCCAAAGCCCAAAGAAACCCGTTGGCCTCTCTTCAACACTCCCCTCAAGTCTGGGACTCTTCGTTCCCATTACTCAGCAATTTGGAGGATATCTGTCAGGTCCCAATTTGGCCAAATAATAAAAGATGAAATGTGTGCCATGCGCCAGAAGGAGCAGAGGACTTTTTGGTATCATAAGTGACATCATCATACCGATATTCGACAACAATGTGGCGGTCAGTCCAAATGTTGTGCATCAAGTGGGTAAAAGGGGACAGCTTGTGTCTACGTGTCTAAAGTCGTGTAAATAGGAAGTGAGGCAGGCGTGAGTGTGCGTGTGTAATAAAATATAGCACATAATGAACAAAATCTAAACGTAGCTTGCAGGCACACTATGAGGGAAAGAAGCCTGATTCCTGGAGATGCTGTAATTACCGGCTGGTCTCATCAACACGGACCCCTCTCACAATAGAGGCGGCGACCCGCTGACAATCAGCAGAGACACAAGTGGAGGGAGAACGCTCCATTTGTTAGCAAGACAAAGACTGACATGATAACCCCTTATATGGCCCCCGAGCCCCAGGCCATCTCTAGTCCACTTGCGAAGCTACAATATATAGCAGATGACGAGCCAAGCTACAGCCAAGTCCCTCGGGGGAGTGCACAAAAAGGATGGCTTTCCCCCTGGATGATGGCCTGTTTGCTCTTTGGATGCAACATCAAAAAGAGCAAAGGAAAGATTTATCTCTCTCTCTCTCTTCAATATATATTTTATTCTGTCTGTGATGCTCGCTTGCAAGGAGATAACTGTACTCCTCTACTGTCCTGACGTTTTTCTCTTTGTATAAAAGAACTCCAACGCAAATGATTTGTCTCCAATAACAACTTGTGGAACTGCACTCTGTCTTCGATTGGATGCAAAACCAGATTTCAAGAAGTCACAGTTTTATACAGTCCAGGTGTGTAGACTTATTATGATGATCTTAAAAGCAACACAAGTTTTCCATGTGACTCCAGTATTGCTTATCGTAAGGTTCTTTTTATTTTATTTTTCCAGTTCAAAATCCAAATTAGATATTTATAGTGCCAAGAAAAGGTATTTTGTGTACGTCCTGATTTGACCAAATATATGACACTTAATGTTTCGGACCATCACGGCAATTTTAATATCTCCAAAAGCCTACCCAAGTTAATATAAACTGCAGTTACGAAATGAATGTTTTATTTATGAAGGGGAAAAAACTCCGAACCTCTCTGACCCTACATGAAAAGGTATTTGACCCCTGAACCTAATAACTGGTTGTGCTAAGCTTGGCAGCAATAACTGAAATCAAGCATTTGCGATAAGTGGTGAGGAGTCTTTCGCATTGCTGTGGATAAATTGTTTTAACTCAGTCTTATTTGAGTTTTTTTTTTTTTTATTTAAGCTTGAACAGTCAGTTTAAGGTCATTCCGTAGCATCTGAATTTGATTTAAGTCCGGACTTTGACTTAGCCACTGTAAAACCTTTTTTTTATTTTTTTTAACCCATTCAGAGGTGGACTTGCTGATATCCTCTTTGTTGGGTTGTTGTCCTACTGCATAACCCAAGAGCTCTTGAGCTTAAGGTCGTGAAGTGATGGCTGGACATTTGCCCTGCAGGATTTTCCAGTAGAGAGTAAAATTCATTGTTCGATTAATCATAGCAAGTTGTCCAGGTCCTGAAGTAGAAAGCAGCCCCAGAATATCCCACCACCATGTTTGTCTGCAGGCTTGATGTTTATTTTATTCAAGTTATTTTTATGCCAGATGTAACGGGTCTCACATCTTCCAAAAAGTTGAACTTTTGTCTCCAAACAATATTCCTCAAAAAGTCTTGGTTATCATCAAGATGTTTTTTGGCAAATGTGAGATGAGCCTCTGTATTCCTTTTTATCAGTAGTAGCTATCACCTTTGAACTCTGTGATGGGTGCCATTTTTGACTCCTCCTAGATGAGTTGCCTTTCCACTCATTGATTAATTTTGGTTGGCAGACCAATCCAATCCTGTGAAAGTTCTTCACTGTTCCTTTTGTCTCACCATATGGAGATTATGACTGACTGTTGTTCACTTGAGTCCCAAAGTATTGGAAATCTCTTTGTAACCTATTTCAGACTGACAGATTTAAGTTTTTCTCAATTGTTCTTCAATTTTCAGGCCTGGATGTGGACAATGACATTGAACTCGACGGTGAAAAATCTTTGTTTAAACACGGTTAACTCATAATTTAACAAAGAGGGCAATTCATGTTTCACATAGGACACCCACAGAGACTCACAAGGCACAACCATTCACACTCACATTCACACTGTCACTGAGTGGGAACTGAACCCTCAGAAAATAGGTGAGTGAACCACTAAGTTATCAGTGACTGTCCAATATACAGTCTCTTGTATTGCAATAAATCTATCTTATCCTCTGGCACTGAAATATTCTGGAACCTAAAAGTGTTACTGAGATAATCAACAGTTCACCTATTCTGTTGTCCTCATAACCTAATTGAACTGTTCATTTGACTTTATTTATGTGCGTGTATACAGGACTCAACATCAATGATAAGAAAATGTCCTGCCAACTTAATGACGTGTTCTCGAAACTGCTGCATTGTATACTTCTATCGTATAATAAAGTTAATAATTTATCAGAGTAATATAAAAAAAATAATCATTCTTGTATGGTTGACCAGCACAGACAGTACAAACTTCAACTGAAACATTATTGCGAGATTAGACCACACCAGTTCTAGCTTAGTGTGCCAATATCAGAGTGTACTGTACTGTGTTGTTACTTCTTTTGTAAAGTCTCTCAAAGCTATTTTAAGTTAAGCAAATGGTTCACACAATGAAAAAAAACAAAACATTATTTTCATCTTGTCGTTCAACAATTGTTTGTCTCTGGCTTATCCGTTTATATGTTCTCTTGATATGTTCGGAACTTTATCAAAAATCTAATTAATAATACATTTCCTGATAGAGATCATTTAAACAAAAGCTTGCTAACATTAACTTACTGAGTGCTTATCATGTTGCCACAGGTAAAATTAACAGAACACTACCAGTGAACAGAGCAACGGATAAACTATCCCTCATATCTTATTACATACTTCTCAACACTTGAGCGACTATCCAAACAGTCACTGCCGTACTACGTGACACATTATTGTTTTCATACAAATATTTCCTCAACAGTATAGCAAAGCGTTCCTGTTCACATCTGTTTTGCTGCTACCGCTACACAAGCAATACGAATCCAAGTGGTCCACTGAGAACAGAAATCCCCTCTTCCCAAAAAAGTTCAGAAATATGTGTTTAGCAGATTATTTCTCTGTTTTAACAATGCTTCTTGCCAACACATTTTATACTGTTGTGTATAACGGAGTGGCCTGCAAACAGTTTTGACCTCAACTCGATTGAACACTGGGAAAGCTTTGGCATGCTTTGGTGTTACAGTGACCAACACAACCACGTTGACAATTCCTATTTTTCAGTGGAATGCCATCCCACAACCGCAGGTAACTAGACTGGTGACGAGCATGAGAGGGAGGAGGCGCCAAATTGTTGCGGCTCTGTATGGTTCTTTCACATGCTATGTCAAATTGTCAGTGTCTTGTTTCCTGTTTGTTACTGATTAGACTTAAATCATTGAATCCACTAAAGAACATCCAACAAGAGTCAACAGACTAAACTGTTTGGCAGTAATTGTATTGGCAAGAAGCCTTGTTAGGGCAGAGAAATCCACTACCAAAGACATATTTCCAAACATTTTGTTTTAGGTTGTTAATATTAAATTATTGTTGTGCCCCACTGTACACACAAAACTACTACAGTATACTTACCAAAGGCCCAGCAGAAGCACCTAACACCAGGTCAGGTAAAAAGATGTCATTGGACATTAGCTTCCTCTCCACACTTTCTCTTTTACAACATATCTGAAGGCAAAGAAAACAGTTCCTCCATTTCCTTTGCCATCTCCAGCTTAGGTTTTTATCTAAATTGTCTTTTTCCTGCACTTCAAGGGGCTCTGGTTTCCACAGTAAGCCCTCGGATGCAAAGACATCACATTCACAGTCTGCTATTCTGTGGACCTTGACACAGGGGAGGGGAGTGTTGTTTTGGATTCATTTTTAACTTAGCAGGAACTAAATGGCTTCTGCACAAGAAACTTATCTTTAAACGCAAGTGTGATGCACAACATCTCTTAATATAGGGAAATATACTTGAACAATATTATACCTCCTTCTTAGGCTTGTAAAGTCCAATCAGCTTCTTTGTACATGTGGTGATAAGAAGTCCTTAAATATGTCACTGCTTTGATTGTCCTCACAGTAAACACTGCTTCCTTAGCTTCTAACTATTAATGTTTGACTGAGCACCGATGACAATGAATCAGCTGTATACCGCCACAGACATTTTTCCATTAGGTCATATATGATTGCCTACGATTGTTAAAGACTGACATTGTGTACCAAAACGACCTATGTATCCTGATACAGTATAATGAAGTCTTGCAAAATATGCAATTTCAGGTCTGCAATTAAAATATTTATTAATTGTCAGTGAAGTATCATAAGTATTAATAACTTCCTCTATACCCACAAAACAGGTTATAATTTCATCAGTCTTTGTTTATTATTATTATTTTTAGGCTGTTTTTTTTTTTTTGCCTATGTATGGGGAAAAAAAACATGAAACTTTGTGAAGGGGTTTGGAGAGAAACAGATAACATTATGGTTCGGACTCTAGTAAAAGAGTAGATTCACCTTGTGAGTTCATGAATTTTGAGATTTTTCCTTCATTTCTCAGTGAATAATTGATCAATCATGCTTCCAGAATTTAGGCTTATGCAGAAGTTGAGCATCTAGGTGTACAATTTTGGCCCTGATCACAATTATAAATAAGTATTTAAGTTTGGCGGACGATTGCACTATTCTATAATAATTCAACAATGGTACAACTTCTCTGGGTAGCATTATTCTGATCGATAGGACATAGGAAATTGAACAAGATTCCATTAAAAAATTTTAAAAGCGACCCTAGTGAAGGAAATTTTGTTGAGCGCTCATCCCTATTAAACTGTCTCAGAGGTTGAAGTAAAAAAAAAAGACTTGCTTTACTGTGACAGCACAAAAACTCAAAAACTGAGGCTGTGTGCGTGGCCTTGTGTGTCAGGCTGATAACTGAGAGGTTTATAAAGGACACAGTGTCAATGTGTGGGGTGGACTGGGCCAGTGCTTGTCTTATCTGCGTTACACCTGGCGTCTGTTGTTACATGATCACCTTGAGGGCGTTTCATAGAGACACGAGTAAATTATTCGCCTGCCCTACTGTATGTGTGGTTGGGGGTTGGGGGAGTCGGACTCACAGCGTTGAGCTTCTCCTTCAGTTGCTGCGTGTTCTCGCTGTATTCCATCTGAGCTCGTGTCTTGTCCCTCTCAGCCTGGCACAGGGCCTGAGTGAGCTGCTGCACTTGAGCACTCAACTCCCTCGCATCCCTCTCCAGGTCGCCCACCTGACTCTCCCACTGCGACTGGCAGCTTTCCAGCTTCAAGCGTAGCTCATGATTGCTCTGTTCCAGCTCCTATGTGAGGTGCATGGGGACATGAACACCATGTGAATCATAAACATGTCAACTCACTGCTACAGTTAATTGAATGTATGCAAGTACATAATTCGAATGCTTTTTGGAATTATCATTACCACAATAACCCACTAACATCATCACATCACTGCAGTTGAGAGAGTGATTTTGCACTTCAGAAGCTGTCGACACTGCAACAGCACTGGTGTCTGCATGAGACGTTCTGCAATATTATCCACTCACAGTTTAAAGACACCCCACTAAACTAATATTGAGTCTAATATTTAGTACTTAGCTTGAATTAATCAGCTCCAAAGTTCATTCTTAAGCAAACTTGCCACTTCCACATATGACTTTCAAATATCTTTCAAGAGTTCATAAGGACAGACAGACAGACAGAAAAACATCGTTGTTGAGGTTGCAATAAAGTGTTCCTCATTGTATTTGAAATAAAAAATGTCCCCTCTCATGTAGCTAAAGAAGGTAACCAACATTGGAAAACACTTCTCATAACCGCACTAATAAACACACAACACTTATTGTTGAGAGTTAAAAAAAATTATAAATATATATATTTTTTTTAAAGACAGATGCTCTCTCTATTAGATCGCAAAGATTGGACTGCGGAAATGGATGTGCGCCGACTGACTATTGTGGATCCTAAAGGTACATGCAGTGTTGTCTCCCAATGTAAAACTGATCATTTAAAACACTCAGTGTACAGTTTACTGCATCTACAATTGTGCCCATATGGCAAAAAAGTATTGTGATTCATCGACTCCGTGAATTCTTTTCAGCAATCTGAAGCCTAAAGAATATTCCGTTAATAAATATTTTAAAGTTATTTCTTTTTTTTGTAGCGTTTTAGATCAATTGGCGTACTTTCGACATCTTTGATACCAGTCGAGGGGGATAAATCAGTGGAGAATCCATTGACGTAACACGTAACACTGACGCTCTAAAAACAAAAACAAAAAAGGCAAAGCTCTTCGAAAAAGTCTTACCTCCAGCTTATCTGCGTACTTCTCATGGAGTTTGCCGCTCTGCTCTTGGAGTTGACGGTTTTCCAGCAGCAACGCGTTCCCCAGCTGGGCAGCCAAAATAACCTCTTCCTCCTTTTGTTTCAAAGCGGCCACAAGTTGACCGGAGTCTTGGTAATCGACTATTTCCTCTTCTCCGTAGTCGATGAAAAAGTCTTCCTCCAGGCCCATTTGCTTGACCGAGAAGCCCCACTCGTATGACCGATCCATGACTCCTTATCGCTCGCTCCAAAGTGGTGGAATTGAACGCAGCACGCGAAAGACACTCACAATGTGTGCACCGTGACACCTGACCCTGGTGTACAGGGGGTGGGGGGGGCGCGATTGTCATCTGCAGCTGACTTTTGTGCCCAGGGCGTCGGCTTGTATCACCTGGCAACGCTTAGCGTCCTTTCGCAGCTCTACAATACAATTATTAAATCAACTAAAGATAATACAGCTCCAGTTTCAATCACTCTAATCATGCAACCATTGAACAATCTGCTGTTGTGGTTCACTTTCATCCAACTGGGCTGTTTCTATTGTGCACCTCGTGTAATAATGTTAATAATAATAATAATAATAATACTCAACTGGGATTGGGCCTCCAATTCACTTAACCCTCAGTAGCATTATAGAAAATGGAGGGGAGGATAGTACATCTGCACCCCAGGCGAGAGGTTTCTGGTCAGGTCCTCCTGTGTGTGGCCTGCAGTTGACCAGTGATCAGCTAATGAGGACAAATGGTGGATGGATGGATGATAGAAGGATGGAAGAAGAAGAACCACCTTTGAATTTGAAATGTGTCCTCTGCATTTAACCCATCACAGTTGTGAACACAGCAAACACACACAGGCGCAGGGGGCATAGCAGTTCAGGGTAACGGTGTCTTGCTCAAGGACACCACAGCTGTGGGACCACAAGATGATGGGGGGCGGATGCTCCATTGCCGCATCCTCTCCAGTTCCCTCTCTCCTCACTTGCCAAATCTGGTGGGATTTTTTTTGGTCTACATTCTTTTGCCGTTCGATGACTTGAACCAGGATTGCCACAATGGCACGCAGCATTCTTAACCGCATGGCTATGGCTATATAATGGTATAGCTCGAGCTATAATGTTAGAAACACATAGGCTTGATGCACCTTCAAAATTAATGTACCTCACAATGATACAGTTACAGTATATATGAGAGACAGTTTCAATTATGAATGAGCTTTATTGTCATTATACTGTACTGGAGAAAACAATCCTTGCAATAAAATCATAAAGGAATAACACAGCACAATAAGAAAAGCAATTAAAAAGTGTTAACATGAAAAACGAAAGATACAAAATGCAGCATTTTACTCTATTCTGCACACAAAGCAAGATAAGTATAAATCACAAACATCCACATTTCAAGTTAGTAAATTGCAATAAATGTGGCTTATTTCCATACCCAACAAATAGTCACAAAGCCTTTCCCCGCATGATCAAGGCTGCCAAGCGGAGGAGAGCGTGCTTGCATTGTTAGGCTTGCTGCTAAGGGTCAGCGGTCGGCCCTCAGAGCATTTTATTGAGACGGGGGCAATGTCAGGGGAATAAAAGACAGCGCATCCTGACGCATGGCACAGCTTTGTTGTCCCTGGGACCAAAGCGTCAGCACATATGGCAGTAAGGTCCCAACAGAAAGCTGGCAAACACACACACTGTATAGTGCAACAAGCCTCCTTATGCTGTCATTGTCTAAGTTGCGTCAGATGTGTATTTCCTGCATGTTTCCTGGTGGAGAGCATCTACCCATCCATGTTCTATAGTGGTAGTCCTCATTAGGGTCACGGAAGAGCTGGAGCCCGGCAGACACAATAGCTACCTTCCAGAATCCCAATCATTTTAAATGACAGATTCAAGTGTTATCTTTTTTTTCTCTATGATACTACTTGGAGAAAACCCACACAAGCTCAGGGAGAACAAGCAAACTCCACAGAGGTCAGAACAGTGAGTGGCAAATGTGGTAACTCTTCCGCCCACTTCTCGCGCCCGAGCTCATCTGAGATGAGCTGACGCAAAGTGGAAACGTGTGCTTAAGTCTGACAAGTCCACATTTTAAATTGTGTTTGAAAATCATGGATGTAGTGTCCTCTGGGCCAAAGACGAAAAGGACCCTCTGGATTGTTATCAGCGCAAAGTTCAAAATCCAGCATCTGTAATGGGATGGTGGTGTGTTAGTGCCCAAGGCATGTGTAACTTGCTCATCTGTGAAGGCACTATTAATGTTGAAAGGTACATACAAGGTTTTGGAGCAACATATGCTGCCATCCAAGCAATGTGTTTTTCAGGGACGCCCTTGCTTATTTCAGCAAAACAATGCTAAGCCACATTCTGCATTTGTTACAACAGTGTGGCTTTGTACTAAAAGAGTGCCAGTACTAGACTTGATCAATTTTTCAGTTTGAACATTATGTTGTCTTTGTAGTGTATTTAATTGAGTATAGGTTGAAAAAGATTTGCAAATCACAGTATTCTCTTTTGATTTATGTTTTACACAATGTCCCGACTTCATTGGATTTGGAGTTTTATGTAAGTTGAATGATGTTGGGCAAGTTTGATTTATATTATCATTTCATGGTCCGAGAACATGTTTCATAGTGAAAAGTGTTTCCCTCAAAAAAAAAAAAAAAATGTTAAAGAGGCATGCAAGCATAAAAATGCAACTAACTCTTCAATAAAACATAGTTCACAAGAAAAAAAAATTGAACTATCCCAAATACTACATATTTCCTGTATATTCAGCAACATAAACAGTTACCTTTAATTTACTACTGACACAAACAGACAAACCTTTCCTTTTAAGATCCGAAGAGACATCTAGTGGAACAAGAAATACGTTCCTTTTTCTGTTAATCACTACAAGATTATTATTAATCATTACCTATATATATATATATGCATGCATACATTCATGTGTTTATATTTATAAAATAAAATGAATGAATGAATGAAAAAAATAATTATGTACTGTATTTAGCGCAGCGGCGTAAGGGATTTTAGTTTCATATTTATAGTTTTACAGTTTTTCCATACATATATTTACTGTAATTATGAATACGATTATACTACTGCGTGAAGTACTGAGTGGTACTGTAGTTCGACTTACGTATAAATTCGGGTTACGTCGCCGTCGGAGGAACGTAACTCCAATTGCTGTCTGTTCACTCTCCGGGCAGCAGGTGGCAGCCAACTTGCTGTTCATTTCCTTAAAAATCAGGAAGTTGTGCACGTAAACACTAGAACGTGCATGGACGTTTAGGAGTTCAATTTAATTTTCAATTTGTAACAAACGTGCTAAGTAGAAATGGAGAGGAGTGCCGGGATCATTTCTGTAATTAAAGCATTGGGGTAAGTAATATTTAACTGCATGTGACGTGTGTTTTCTGAGCAGTCACTTCCCCTTCACGTTTAACCCCTAAGGCGCAACATTAGCTTGGTTTAAATGTGTTTCGTGTTGTAAATATCATCTACTGGACGACATTTTAACTTGTTTTACTCTCATTATTGACTGCATAGGTACCAGGGTGGTTGCTGCTTGTCGAGGTGTACATGTGATGAACTTCCATGTCCACTGTTAAACTGGCTTGCATCCCAGCTGAAGTGTCTGTGTCCCGAGCTTCGCGGTATGAAAGTCAAATACAGTGAAACGCAACTTCTACCCACTCTTTAATGTACTGCAGTGTTTCTCAAACGTTTTACTCCAGGTACCGTCTCAAAAAATACTTAGCTCTCCTCCAAGTACCGCCATAATGACCAAAACTAAAATACAGTAGTGTAGTATGCCGGTGTTTAAAAAAAAAAACAAAAAAAAAACGCACAAGTTTCATTCCTACAATGTATATTTAATAGTATTGGAAGCCAATGCAACATGATACACTGTTTGACCCTGACCATTAACCCTGTACTTAATTAACAAAAGGGGAAGGCGGGGGGACGGGGACGACTGTACTCAAATAATGATTCAATTCAAATGTATTCCACATAAAAGATGAATAAAATCTACCCAAATACATGTTTGAAAACAAACAGTTCCAAAAGATTAAATGGAATGTATTTTACTTAAAAGTTAAATATAACTGAACTATACTTACGCATGGCACAGCTTTGTTGTCCCTGGGACCAAAAGCGTCAGCACATATGGCAGTAAGGTCCCAACAAAAAGCTGGCAAACACACACACTGTATAGTGCAACAAGCCTCCTTATGCTGTCATTGTCTAAGTTGCGTCTAATGTGTATTTCCTGCATGTTTCCTGGTGGAGGGCATCTACCCATCCATTTTCTATAGTGGTAGTCCTCATTAGGGTCACGGATGAGCTGGAGCCTATCCCCAATTGACTCTGAGTGAAAGGTGGAGTAAGGCAGACACAATAGCTACCTTCCAGAATCCCAATCATATTAAATGACAGATTCAAGTGTTATCTTTTTTTTCTCTATGATACTACTTGGAGAAAACCCACACAAGCTCAGGGAGAACAAGCAAACTATACTTAACAAATGTATGGTACTGGATAGTAAAAAAAAAAAAAAAAAAAAAAAAGCCACTGTAACATTGTCCACAGCTCAAACATTTAATTCAGTGATTATTTAGCATACCACTAGAGGGAGCCCACAGACTACTAGTGGCAAAACTAATGGTACTCATACCATACTTTGAGAACCGTACTGTAATGAGTAACAGTTAAAAAACACATGCATTCCAGTCATTTAAATGTCATGAAGCTGTGGTGCTAATCATTGATCATGACATCTTGTTTTTATCTTGAAATAGTACATTATGGCCTTGGGGTTCGCACATCTGCCCCAGAGTTGAAGGATCCTGGGTTCGAATCTCTGCTCAGGTCCTCTTGCTTCTGTGGGATTTCAATGGGTACTCAGTCTTTCCTCGTTCCAAAAATTTGCTTCATCAAAGACTTACTTCCGCGACACGGTGAACGACTAGTTAGCACATCTGCCTCGCAGTTCTGAGGACCCGGGTTAAAATCCAGCCTCACCTTTGTGGAGTTTGCATGTTCTACCTGTGCCTGCATGAATTTTCTCTGGTTTTCTCGCACATCCCAAAAACATGCATGGTAGGTTAATTTAAAACTAAATTGTCCGTAGGTGTGAATGTGAGTGCGACTGTTTTTTTGTTTATATGTGCCCGGCGATTGGCTGGTGACCAGTTCAGGGTGTCCGCCGCCTCTCGCCCAGAGTCAGCTGGAATAGGCTGCAGCACACCCGTGACCCTCGTGAGGATAAGCAGTATTGAAAATGGATGGATGGATGGATGGATGGAAAACTTTTTTTCCTTAGGTGTGAGTTTGAATGGTTGTTTGTCTATATGTGCCCTGCAATTGACTGGCAACCAATGCGGTGTGTACCGCCTCTCACCCAAAGTCATCTGGGATAGTCTCCAGGTGACCTGGGACCCTAATGAGGACAAGCTGAATTAAAACAGGATGGACAAGTAGTAAATGATTGCCATATTAGTATAAGTGCTCCCTTCGTGTACTTCAAAATTTTGATTGTCAACTCCAAAATGTGCTCAGTAATGTTATTTTCTTTCTGCAGACTCAGGTGAGACAGGTGCCGTCTTCCTAGTGAGAGAGCTGAGAAACATCCTGTCTGACTTACAGTCTCCCCTCACTGGGCTTACCTCAGAGATGCTTGAGCCTTCTGTCCTCTACAAAATTACTGGTAAGAACAAATAAGAAGGGGGTTTTATGTGTAAGGTAAAAGCAGCTGTTCGCAATTTGCATGTCTAAGACCGGCTTCTTTGATGTGCTTCCTGTTCCCTCAATAATATAAGTATGCATTGTTATTATTATTAAATCGACGTAAACGTCACGCCATTGCTCAAAATGGAGGTCGGTCGTCAATTTAGCACAGTGGTTGGGATTATTTTTACACTTTTTTTTATAACAACAGCTTGGTTAAAAACAAGTTGCAAGTCCTTCAAAACAAGATTCCTGTCGTATACGAGCTCTGGCTCAAACAAATGTAAATATCAGACAAATATAACCCAAGTGAACTTAAAATGCTGTTTTAAAATGTGGATTTCATTTATTAAGGAAAAATAACTTTCTCTGTGTGAAAAGTAATTACCCTCTTGTTAAATCATGAATTAATTGTGACAAATTACA
This sequence comes from Phyllopteryx taeniolatus, assembly GCF_024500385.1. Taxonomy (NCBI): domain Eukaryota; kingdom Metazoa; phylum Chordata; class Actinopteri; order Syngnathiformes; family Syngnathidae; genus Phyllopteryx; species Phyllopteryx taeniolatus. Next base: position 3,090,428 of record NC_084509.1, on the reverse strand, counting down.
ATTTTTTGTTTATTTTCACCGGTCACAACCAAGCCTGATTACCTCCAGGCATGTTCAATCAAGAAATCACTTAAACAGCGTCAGTCCTGACAAAATAAAGTTAGACAAAAGATTTTAAAAAGCTGCAACAAAATGACACGATCCAAAGAAGTTCCAGAAGAATCGAGAAATAAAGTAATGGATATCTATCAGTCTGGAAACGGTTACAAAAGCCATTTCTAAAGTTTTAGGATTCCAACAAACCATAGGGAGAGCCATTATCCTCACATGGAGAAAACATGGAACAGTGGTGAACCAACCCGGAGTGGCTTGCCTACATTGCCAAGGCCTAGATTGCCCCAAGAGCACAGCAGTGACTCATGCAGGAGGTTACAAAGGAACTCAAGACAGCTTCTAAAGAACTGCAGGGCTCCCTTGCCTAAGTTAGG